>NC_135450.1:14934914-15137414 GCF_051991255.1 Vanacampus margaritifer
GACAATTATTAAATGGCAAAAAAAAAATATATATATATATATATATAAAAGATTCATTGATGATCAAAAACCGAATAATTTGAAAATCGATTAGTTGACTAATCCTTGCACCTCTCGTTTTAGTATCGATTTAAATTTACTTTCGCGTTTTACTTCATTTCACATTTTTATGTAAAATTATTTTTCATTTTTTTGTACGCTTTTATGATCGCTATTTTAATGTTTATTCTTGTCAGAAACACCTGCAAGTCACTTGGCTCGCACACACACACACACTAAGAAACACTCACAAAGCCATAAAAACACTCAAAAGGAGAAACATACACGCAGATTCACAGATGAAAACACACAACCATGCGCGCGCGCACACACACACACACACACACACACAACACAACACAGATCCGTGCGCAGCTCGCTGCCAGTTAGCCAAGCAGTGCGATTTTTAGCCGAGGAGCAGAAGGGGAACAATTGTTTAGACAGCATGCGAGAATGTGAGAATAATCCCGTCATCTGGACCCACCCCCCCCTCTGCCCGTCTCTCTTAATCTCACACACACAAGTCAAGGATGGGCTATTAATCGATTATATCAAGAAATAAAGCTATGAGGCATAAACGAGTGTCGCTCTCTCAAAAGTCTACCCAACCCTTATTAAGCAGTTCCAAATGTATACAAATTATTTGGCCCCCAAATGAAGGCAAACAACAACTATGAATACATTATCAATATATTTTGCTTTTAAACTATATAATTATATATTTCGTTCTTTCCCATTCTCACCCCAGTTAGCTGACAAGTTACAGGACGTTTTGGCACAAATAGCGGGAGTCGTCCCAGCAAATGTCAAGTCGTCTCAATGTCACGCAGTGGACGTTTTCTACGGCGAGGCTGTCAGCTTTGGACGCCTCTTAAAATGATCAAAGTCCCTCTCGGGGGGGGGGGGGGCCGGTGGTTAAGTAGTGCGGGGAAGACAAGACGGCGGGACGGACCAAAAAGTCAAATAAAACATCCTTTGAGTTATAAAAGACGCTCTGAAAAATCTGGACAGAGAGTTGTTTATAAAGGAGGCCCCGTGCATTTCAAACAAAAAAAGGACTTCTAAAAAATATATTTGAAACCCCAACTCTTGTTTGAAATCCACTCCACAGCAAGAGTTCAACGCGTCTGTCCGTCACGCTTCTGAAAGAAAAAGTAAACAATAAAGAAATAAGCGCGCAGAAGTTGCCCGTCTGACAGTTTGGGCAGTTCGCCGCCAAACCCGGCGCGCAATTACGAGCGGGCGGGCCGACGTCTTGTCTTCAGGTGCCCCCTAACAAGCATCGCTTGGCAGGCACGTTTTTGTTTAGTTTTTTTTTTTTTTGCAGTTATGTTCTCATTCCGTGAACGTCAGTCACATTTTTACGCTGGGTTAGGGTTTCAAACGAGATGAAGAGGTTCAAATTAGGGTTTAAAACTGATTTCAAGACAATTTTAGGGTTTCAAACAAGGGGTTACACTTTGAAATTAGGTTTTCAAGATAGGGTTAACATTACAGACAAAAGTTGAGATTTAAAAGTACGGTTTCAAGACAAGATTAGGGTTTTAAATGCCCCCAGATCAATTTTGAAATTAAGGTTTAAAGCCTGGGTTAGGAATTGGGGTTTCAAGATACACAAAGGGTTTAAAAGTAGGCTTTCAAGTCAGGGTTTCATGTCTGACTTACAAGTTGGGGTTTCAAGACCAGGTTAGGGTTTCTAAACAAGGTTAGGGTTTTAAATGTGGGTTTCAAACAAGGGTTTCAAGATACACAAATGGTTTAAAAGTAGGGTTTCAAGACAAGGTTAGGGTTTCAAAGTAGGTTTTCAAGTCAGGGTTTCATGTCTGACTTACGAGTTGGGGTTTCAAGACCAGGTTAGGGTTTCTAAACAAGGTTGGGGTTTTAAATGTGGGTTTCAAACAAGGGTTTCAAGATACACAAAGGGTTTAAAAGTAGGGTTTCAAGTCAGGGTTTCATGTCTGAGTTACGAGCTGGGGTTTCAAGACAAGGTTTGGGCTTAAAAGAAGGGTTTTAAGACGAGGTTAGGGTTTCTAAACAGATTTTCAGAAAAAGGTTAGGGTTTTAAGTGTGGGTTTCAAACAAGGGTTTCAAGATAGAGTTAGGGTTCAAAGGCAAGTTAGAGCTAGGGTTTCAAATGAGGGTTTCTCGCCTGGGTTAAGATTACGGACAAGAGTTGGGGTTTAGTAGGGTTTTAACTAGACAAGACACTAGTCAAAGTATGGGTTTCAAATAAGGATTCAGCTCTCATATTCATTTGGGTTTAGAAACAGGACTAGTGCATTTAACAAATGTTGGGCTTCGAACCAGGGTTAGGCTTTTAAGACAAGGTTAGGGTTTCACGTTTGGGTTTTTAAGCATAGATTTGAGTTTTAAGTTAGGGTTAACCTGGAGGTTAGGGTTTCATATTTTAGTTTATATTTAGTTCATATTTAAGGAGAGTAAAAAAAAGTCAACGTGGAGCTTTCCTGTTGAAAGTGTGACATCCTGACCGGAGGATTTAGATCACGTCTGTCATCCTAATCTGCGCACAGCTGACAAAAACCGAGACATTTTTGACGGCCAGCGCATCCGAAGGACAAAACATCCAAAACATCCAGATAAACTTGCTAGCCCCGAAGTGGTTTTATCGGGGTTGGAGGTTTACTGCCCAATCTGTCGGGATGAACGAAGGCGGCAGGCAACGTTCAGAAAAAGATGGAAAAGATGTCAAAGGTGTCGCCGCTGTCGGTTGCAAGACAAGGTTCAGGTTTTGAGTTGGGGTTAAGGATTTGAATTTGTTTTCGGTGTTTCAAATAAGGGCTTGTGCCATATAAATCAGGACAAGGGGGGGGGGGGTGATCTCCATCTCCATCTACTTGCAAGGCGGAATATGGCAGAGCAGCAAGACGGAGCCTTGCGGTAACTCAACATGAAGGCTGCTTAATAATACGGCCGGTGTAAATAAAAGAGAGCGTGCCAGTGCTTTTTGCAGGGTGTCCCGGGACTCGCTCGTTCCGCTGTCAGTTGCGGTTGCTCACCAAGCGAGCGAGGGCCTGTCCGCCCCGCGCCGGCTGCAATGCGCCGGGACAGCGGGACCGTCAAAGCCCATGACGTTGGACTTTTAATGGAGGGATGGCACGCAATGTTTTTTTTTTTTTTTTTTCAAATCCTTGTGACCGAGTGCTACAAATAATAATGATATGCTAATATATGAACCACTGGCAACAAAAGTGAGTATACCCACAAGGGAAAATGTCACAATTAGACTCAATTAATCATCCCCCCCCTCGTCAGTGTTATATTGTGTCAGGTGTGAATGCGGAGGTTATGACAATTTTAGTCAGGAGGAGGGAACTCTGGTCCTTTTTTTTTTTTTTTTTTTTTGCAGAGCAGTTTTAATCAAGTGGGCGGAGCTTACTTTGATCAACTCCGTCTATATAACACCAACATTGATCTCCATTTGAATCAGACAGTGTTAAAAATACACTTTGGGGGTTGAAATGTTAACAGTTTTTGCTGTGAATGATCATAATCATTGAATCTGGTGTGTTGGAAGAAGGAAATGCAGATATAATCAGACATTATCAAATGATGTGATATTACGCAATACTTTTTTGATTCTTTGGGATTCGACCTCCAGTATAACTTTGCTGTCCTCTAATCCTGGCTATAGAGGAGTGAGCGTGTCGCTGGTGGATCTTGAGATCAAGAGTGTTTGGTCTGAAGAGGACTCTTGACAAATGTTTTGTTCCTGTCCTCAAGAGCAACCCCCCCCCCCCCAAAAAAAAAAAGTTTTTTCCCTTTCCAGTTATGTTACTTCACGCTCGGTCGTTAGTTAGCATAGCAAAGCAGATTCCTATCGATAGCTTCGATTTGCAGTTAAAACACTCCAGACAACAACAAAATCAACACCGGCCAATTAAGTTCCAGTCCCTTGGGGAGGTTTTCATTAAGCTATAACGAGGCCCGACGCGATGCTCCCGATTGGATATGGCCGGAATATTGATGTTAGTTAAGAAGGGCAAATTTGTAACATATTTATTACAAAGGAGCACTTTACTCTTTGACTGCCAGACGTTTTCAGAAAAGGGATGCCGTGGGTGCCAGCCGATTTAAGCATTTTTGACTGATCTTTCAAGGTCCACAGAAAATTATGTGTTTGGACTATGGAAACGCACATACTACCAAATGAAAGATTGGACTCTCATCTTTCATCAGAACAAAAAGTTTGTTTCTACCTTATTCCATTTTTCAGTAATCAACAATAGAAAATGGTTAGTTTCACCTCTGTTTTGAAAAAAACGTCTTTTAACGTCTTTGGCACTCCTCCATAGGATTTTAATAAACGTTATTTAACGTTTTTGGCAGTCAAAGAGTTAAAAAAAACATGTGTTAAAGTATTTATTGGAGGAAGAAACGCAAAATGGTCAAAATTGGTGCCTCAATCGGTCACTACCGTGCAGACTTAAATTTTTAAGGTCGTCCACACTTGATTTAGTAACAAAAGCCAGCGTTATTCTTGACGCGGTTGTGACTCCATAACACGACATCATAAAATATTTTTGACCACCGAATCGATACGCGATGTAGTCGTAGCGCCAGCGTTACGATTTATCGGGACATTTTCCACCGGCAGAGCGTGACGGCGAGCAGTGCTGATCAGTTTGTTGATCCCAGCTGTGTCGCCCCCAGCGCTATCAGTGTAATATTCATAACGTGCCTGTCTCGCTCTCGCCCGATGTCATGTTCCTTTGTTCCCTCTCATTACGCCGCTGTCCTGAAAATGACAAGGTACAAGAGCCTTTCTTTTTTTTTTTTTTATCTCGCATGCATTTCCTGTGAAGTAGCAGAAGAGGATAAAAAGCCCGATGAAGAGATATTATCGGTAATGGAGGTTTTGTCAGCCTTCCCGCCTTCACTTTTTGTTATGATTTTACAGACATGAAGCATTCAACTGACTTTTCTGTGGGGGTGGGGGTGGGGGGGGAGGCCTCAAATGTGTTTGCTTTTTTATTTGGCTTATGTGTGGTTAAATGACAAGGATTAACTCCACTAGTGTGCTTTTTATTTGGCTCCGATTTGCTCGTTTGCTCCCAAACATGTATAAAAACGTTCTATTCTAAATATTGCCATGGTCCCAAAAACGTATTATACGTTTTTTTTATGTTAAAGCGTACAGAAGGCTTCAATGGTAGTTATTACAAAAAAAAACGGCCAGCAGGTGGCAGCAGAGTATAAGAGATCAACCAGGGCTTTGTTGCAACAAGCTCTTTTCTCCAGTATTTTCAACAGATTTGTGAATAATGATGAAACTTAGCTATATTCTAATGCCAATTGCTGCAAAACGGAAACGGAAACAAATATCCTTTTTCTTCCTGATGAAAGAAGTGTTGTTTTGGTAGGTTCCATGTTTTTTTAGCGACAGAACGCAATATTCTGTGGGTCTTGCAAAATCTGTCAAAATCCAGTACAACCGCCGGGAGCAAAGGGGGTTGCTTCAGTGAAAGTGGCTGGGAGTGAATGAGTTCAGTCCATTAAAAATTGGACTTTAAAAACATTTCCTTTTGGTTCCAGGTTTAAGTTAATCATTTTTTTATATAGGGTATTCTAAATGAATATGAATGAAGTTATTAAGAAGCTAATCCAGTTTCCGCCTTATTTTTACAGAGACTAATCATCCATTTATCCCAACTTCTCTGCGAATAAAACACTTTCCAGGCGGAAAATGGGCGGTTAAGGACGATAACGATCAGGGCAACAGAGTCCCGGCTGGAGCATCGGTGCGGTCATTTGAGGGCCATTAGCCTTCCTAAACTGGACAGTTTATCAGCCGGGATCGGACGCTTGTCGATCTGGCTGAATCTATCCTCTCCCTCCTTCTGTTCATCCCACCGAAGCAAACGGCCAAAGAGGGACTACATAATAAGATAAATAGTATTGTTTGTGAACTGTTCCAGTGGCGTGCAGTTATACAGTGTGATTTGTTTAAAAAAAAAAAAAAGATAAATGGCACTCTATATATTGTACATTATAAAACATAGTGATAATTAAATAGAATGTGAGGAATTATACAGTCTGTGCTTCATTGCGACTCAGGTCTGCACTACCTGGCCACTAGGGGGCAGTATAATACAATCATGACCACACAAAAAAAATAAAACTTCCACAACTACTGTAAGTAAACTCACTCAGTAAACTGCTGTAATATTAGTTGGGGGTTTTTCTTCGCTTCATATGTTGAAAAATTTCAAAAAAAAACGAGTAGAAATAACATGAAAAATCTGACATACGACAGAAGGATCAGAAATAAGGCTCAAGTCCCTCCCTTTCCCGTTCCACCATCGTTGTTCTTTGTCCGTAAATGGACACATGATAAACAGGTTTGTTCTTACAAGAGCCGTCCATCCCGATCATGTTGAATGATCAATGTGGCGTAGTTTGAGTCGCCAACAGCCACCGTTTTGGCAGCCCCATTTACACCAATCATTATCTCGGCCATTAGCCGGCGTATTAGCTACCGGAGGCGCGTCTAAATCAGCAACATATAGACTTACCAACACACACACACGCACGCACGGCAGCCAAGTCCATTAGGGCGCTGCGCACAAATCAAGCAGGAAATAGAAGCCCAGCGGTGAAAATGAATATATGCAAAACAGCCTGAAGTTGCTTTTAAAATGTCAATCCCGTAAGAGCGTGGACTTAAGAAAGGAGATACAGTCAGGAAAGCAAGGCAGGATGTGATATCAACAGGTAAACAGAGACGCTAAGTGAACTGGAGCAAAATCCAAGGACGGATTGATGGGAATTGCCGCGGAAAACGTCCCAAAAGTCTAAACTATTTAAAATTCGGCTAACGTTTCTCAGGAAGAACGCCTCATTGTTCAACTCAAGTGAGGCTATATTCAAATCTTGCCAACACTGTAAACTCCCTACTTTTGCATCATTTTGTTTGCTGGTATGCAGGGAGATCTTTCTAATGTAAAATGTGTTCCTTGGTCCAATAAAGGATGTGGCGCATCACCCTCAAGAAATGGCCGAGCAACAGATTTACTTAGTTGTTTAATTTCACACTTGATGGGTGGGCAGGCACTACAGAGCCGCAACTATTTGTATACAAGCAATTAAAAAGCCAATCTTCCGTAATATGTCCCCTTTAAAAGGCTCTCTCAAGTAACGATCGTCGGGGGAGTCTTGTTAAGAACGATGGTGTTTGGCATGCGGTTGTTTACTGTGGCTAAAGTGGTAAGACAATTTTATGTTAGCTGGCAAATAGTCTGTGTGTCGTCTTCAGTGCACAAAAAAGTGGACTTTGACGTTAAATGTCGGATATACAAGTCAATGACGACTCCGTCCGGATTAACTGTCATCTTGTGCCAGCTCCGTCTTTTCATATGCAATAAAAAGTTTTTGCTTCCGCTGGAAGGTCGTCAGTTCCCCGATACGTTGACGGAGCTGCGCTTCTCCATTAAGAGCGATACCTCGTGGCACTAATGTGTCGCCCGTCCTTGAGTGGCGGATGTAAATGACGACCATTTTCTAGTCCAAAAGCACGGCCGGAGGGTCCTTTTAATGCAACACACACGCAGACGGGCATCGACTGGGAGAGAACAAAAGACATTAAAAGTTTCCGCCTCCGCTCTCCACACCGTTGACAAGAAGCGCTTTAACACAAGTTGGCCACAACCTTGCTCTGATTTATTTACCTGTTTTCCTGCTTCGACACCTCCACTGCGTGTGTATGAATGCGTGTTGGTGTATTATATCCAGCAACATATTTTTGGGTATGTTAGTTTGTAAGGTGCAGCACAATCTATGGCAGGAGTATTCATTTGTATGAAATGAACTCACTCAAATCTATCAAATGTGTCACATTGTTAGGAAGTCTAATGCTAACGCTAACGCTAACATGAACCAGAGGTCCACAAAAGCTACCGAGCGGAAGATGAGACAAGTGACACAATCTTTCCAAAGTCATTGTTGGCTCTATTCATTAGTGTGAATTATTCATGGCACACATTTGAATGGGATTGTTAGCTGTGCTTTGTAGTTGGATTTGAAGAGGACAAAACAAGCACACAGATGATCTTTTTTTTTTTTTTTCCTCTCTTTTCCCCGGATGGCCGCAGCTCTGCAGCTTACTGTTCGGGTCGTCGGCACCATCTGGCTGAACGGATCGCGCGGTAACGCCACGTGATCCGCGTCTGTCGTTTGACTTTACGGTCAGCTTTATGTTGTTTATGTTTAGTCTTGATAGGTTTGTACGTGTGTGTGTGTGTGTGTGTGTGTGTGTGTGTGTGTGTGTGTGTGTCAGCCTCAGTCAGCAGAAAGCACATATGGCGGCATTAATATGAGCACACTGCTGACACATATTAGATGTGCTAACACTGCAAGCAGACACGGTGCCAATTCACATGTACAATTGGTCCAGATCCAATATGATAAAATTATATATATATATATATATATATATATATATATATATATATATATATATATATAAATAAATGTAATGTATATTCCACAAATGTACATTATGTATATTATATCTACGGGAATTTATATGAATTTAGAGATTCCGATTCCAATATCGTTACTGCTTCCTCATCGATTCTCTAATCGATTGTCATTGGATAAGGAAATGAAATATTATAATATTAAAAATGGGGGGATGACAGTAGTAGATAATTTACAAGAACAATACGCTTCAAGCAGCCTCACCAGAAGCCAGTCAAAGGTCAAAGGCCTAATTCCCACCCCTAATTTCAATATCTCTTATGGGATGCCATGTTGTATCGTGTGTATTTTCTCGACTTAAATTACACCGCCTTAGATTGCGATGTATATTCTGACAATGTGATGGGATTGTATATTTGGCCCCATAATAGGACGTTATAGCTCATATTTACAGTACCGTGGGTAAAATAAATATTGCCCGAGCACAATGTGTGTCCATCTCTCTCGATATGCTGACAAGAGAATTTGGGGTTAAACTTCACCACAAACTCAAAAGTGCACCATCTGTGTTCCGAGACATAAAGCAAAGCGTCCAGAACCCAAATCAGACATTGGAAGGCAACCTGGGGAGCAATCGCCCGACTTAAAAAGTGAATTAAGCAAAACAAATTGTGATTAGTTTGGCGCCGTTTGTGGAACCATTTCCACTGCTGCTGCTTTGGGCTCCTTGAAGTTGATTAAAAAACAATATAAAGCCACCTTTGGAGAAGCCACGTTCAAAGAACAATGAATTATTTAGAGCGCAAACAAACGTGATCTGTAATAAAAATGTACATCAACATAAACATAAGATTACGGCGTGTTTACAATAAGACCAGACAGAGAACTCAGACACTGAGAAATAGTTGAAAGTTCTTGGCACCGTTTTCAACTCTCTTACAAACCCTCGGGCTGTTGTGTTTGTGTGTCCACACAGCCATTGCCACGGGGGCACATCACGGAGATTACATAAAAATATATTCCCATATTTCGCAAAAAAAAAAAAAAAATTATACATGGACCAGTGGTTGGTAACCACGAACATAAAGAGTTTTTTTTTTTTTCAAGACATACTTAAGGTGAACGGACTGAAAGGGCTCAGTTGCTAACCTGCTGCTAACCAACATCTTCTGAATTTTTATAAGCTGTGTCCCTTTATAGACATACAATATAGCTCATAAAGAGACATTCGGACAGAAGATATGTATTGTCTTGTATGAGATAAAACAACATAAATGGGTGTACGGGCTTGCTTGTGTCTGCCAGCTGTGCTCGGCGCCGCCACCTCTCTAATCCACCGCAGAACAGCCGGAGGCTTTCCAGCGCAATATCACATTTTCATAATGAGAGCCAATGAGCTGTAAATCCCTGCTGGTGCACTTTTTACACAGCCACACAAGGCCAGCGCCGTCCGACGCTTTACTTGGAAATGTGGTTTTTAATTTAATTTCTTTTTTTTTTTTTTTTTTACCTGCACCAAGAAAGATGCTTATCTTTAAAACGTGTGGCATTTAATATTCTATTATGAAGACCTTAATTATCCTTAAACGAAAATCATTTACTTGCGCGGTGTGTGAGGTAATTAAAAAATAGACAAAAATGGAGGAGAGAAAAAAAAATCACATTACTTTAAAATATAAATAAAATATAGTGATAGCCCATATCGTTAAATTTGATAAAAGTGGCCTAATTTAAAAAAAAAAAAAAAAAAAAGTCTTCAAAAGTTTTTGGTTTTTACTTTCTCAAAAAGTCAAGCCTAAAAAGTCCACCATTTTAGTTTAAAGCAGCTTTTTTTTTTTTTTGTCTTGGCAAGTTCAAATCTCAGTCAATAAAACGAGGACATTAATGACAAAACTCAAATGCGTCCATTATGAATGTGTACAGTTTGCCAAATGTAGTACTGTTTGGCCATGGTAGAGGTCCATTACAAAGTTTCCTGGACAAACAAGACTTTCCTCCTCCCTCCTGCTGCGATTCATTTCGCCGCGTTGCCTCTCCTTTCCCACCTCTGTAATTCCGTCTCCCCAGGGCGAGAATGGATGGCGACGCACCACCTTCACTTCGGCTCAACTGGCTGCCGCGAAGAGCGAGAGAGCAAAAAGGTAGATGGTAGATGACAAAAGAGATGAGGGCAGAGAGGCGGCAATGTGACGGATGGACGGAAGAAGCCTGTGATTGAGTGGAATTTAGGCTGCGGCGGGTAGCAGAGAATTGAGTGCGAAAAGCCCCGTCACACTTGAGAAAAATGCCGGTTGCTCTCCCAGATGGAATTAATGGTTTCTTTTGGGTTGTTTTACACTCTCTGGGTTCTTGTCAACCTTAAACATTTCTTGACAATAATATGTGACCTCACTAGTCTAAATGGTATTCTGATTAATATTACATTTGTGGAATATGAGTTATGAAGCAAACTCCAGCCATTTTTATTCATCTCAGGCGGCGGCCATTTTGCTGAAGATGACATCACAGTTGCTCAGGGCTCAGGTCACAACCAATTGCATCAGTTTCAGAAAACAGGTGAGCTGTGATTGGTCGTTGCCTGAGCCCTGAGCAACTGTGATGTCATCTTCAGTGGACAGCAAGTGGCAAAATGGCCGCCTCCTGAGAGGGATAAAAACGGCTGGATTTTGCTGCTTAACTCATATTCTACTAACGCAATATTAACCAGAATGCCATTTAGACTAGTGGGTTTGCATAGAACATATTATTGTCCAAAAAAAATTGGGGTTGACTTCCTCTTTAAGCAATATATTCATATTCATCGTATGTGAAACTTTCAGTCGTCCTCCCTGCTTCTCGGGAAATACCAAGGAAATGCTAGCTAGCTTGTTTCGAACCAAGCGCGAGTTGCGGCTTGGCTAGCTAATTTTGAGAAAGCCCGCTCCTCTACGTCATTTATCCTCACGTAAGCTAACTTTGGTTTAGCATGTCGACCTCCAAATGTGATTTTTTTCCTCGCTGACAATCTATGTTGACCGTTGTTGTTTTTTTTTATGTCTCTTGAACAACATCATGATTTTTCCCCAATTATGAAGCCTCATATCAAAATGACCGGTGGCGGGGTTGCTAGCAAGACTCTCTCTCTCTGTACTGACTCATATTCAGACGACTTTTATTTTAGGGATTTTAAATGATTCGACATATTTTGTTGCAAATTATTTTATTATTATAATATACAACCACTGATATCGAAAGTAATGGTACAACAGTGTCAAAGGCTCTATTGTGAAGATTTACCTGTGCGTTCAATTCTGCAGTCAGCGGACATCTCCCTGAGATTCTGAATGAAACTTGTCGAAATAATGTATCGGTTTGTCTTCACGATGACCCATCTTGTTTTGTTTTTTTTCCCCCCCCTGGCCTCGCTACTTCACGTGAAGACTAACAGAAGCTCATGGAGAATGAATAGCGATCTATGTTTGGCTTTCACGCGCCAAGAAGGGAGCATTAACCTCCATTCATCTGCTGATTGGCCGGCGTGACGCCGGATCGATACGGCTGTTTTTACTCGGCGGCCTTGGCCAGAAGCCTTCGGCATATTGACGAGCTCTCCCGCCAACTCCAGAAGTCCGCCGGCTGCATGGCGGACAGGAGGAAAGCTCTAAAATGTCCTAAAGGTGGAAATTGCCAAAATCCTCACATAAGCAGTTTAAATCTCCTTATAACGAGGAAATGAAAGGAAATTGATTAGAATGTCTTACGAGTCCAAATCAGGTGTTTATTTATTCCTTAGCCGCTCGACCGGTTGAGCCCCACAGAAATTAGTTCAGCTCATTTTCTTTGACGTCAATATGACACACTGATGTGGATTCTTTCTTTTTGCAGTTAAGCAACTTTTTGGCAACAGAAAACGGACTTTCTGGCGAATTCCAGTCTGGAAAAAGACTTCTATAAGAGATTGTACTTAATGATGACGTGTATGCTATTCTTGCTGTGACGTAATAAAGCTATTGCCGTTTTTTTTCCCCCTAATAAAGGATAGACGGATATTGGGGCATTTTGATGAATATCGGTATCTGCCTTTTTTTCCAAATCTGACGGCTGATAAATGGTAAAGCCAAAAACATTTAAATTTTAGGGAACTATTTAATTTTAGTTAAGTTTTTAAGAGATGCTACTGACCCTGGGAACCTTGTGAACCTTTTGTTTTTGTTCTACATTAAAACAAAGAAATGTGAAAGTTTTTTTTTAATTTGGGGGAAAAAAACAGTGCTATGGTATTTACTTCTTTAAGTTTCCATTTAACTACTGACAACCTTGGGAGCCCCCTGAACATTTTTTTTTAGAAATTTAAAATTAAGTATATTGTCTAAGATTTTTATTTTTTTTTACTTCTACATTTTGAAAAGTCTGAAAATGTGTTTAATAAGCATGAATGCTTTAAGACATTACAAGAAAGTCAGGATTGGCAATTGTATTTTTAAAAATGTTGCCGCCAATATTCCCCCTCCCCCCTTTTAATTGAAAAGGAATATCGGCTTTGAATATTGGTTATATCGGACTCCTTGACAACTAATAATCGGCATCAGTATCGGCCCTGATAAAACCATATCAGTCTATCTAATAAAAACGGAATACCTACTTATGCAGCAAACAGCCAAGCAAGCGCACTTTACCGTTTTAAAAATTAAAACCAAACAAACTAAAAGCTCAGACATATGCATACTTGTGTGCACGGAAACAAACAGGGCCCCAAAACACAATCCTGGAGCACACCACAATCCAGTCGTGACGTTCCCTCGTCGTCCCTCAGCTTCTCCCGTAGCGCCCGCCCGCCCGCCATTCCCTCCCACATCTTGTACGTTTCATTATGCCGGCGGAATTGTCACGCGCATCAAAGTTGTTTTAAAAAGTGTCTCGTCTTCTCTCTCTCCGGCGGCAAAGTGGCACTGTGTTATTATCCCTGGTGGTGCTCTTCATCGGCGCTCGCATCAAAAGATGCACTTAGACAGCAGCGAAAGCTTTTTCCACGCTTTGCCTCGGCTTGGCAGGCGAGGACGAGCATGACGGCAGATAAGGGAACAAAGCGGAGGACGGGAAGGGAGGATGAGGATGAGGATGAGGGAGGAGGGAGGTGAAAACGCAGAGCGAGGGGAATGGACGCGAGCCAACACGCTGACCACATGACCGCCGTTGACATTTGCTTTTATTACCTTTTTTTCCCCTCTCCATCATGCATCTTGAATGCTGCAGCTGCCAAGCACACAGATGTGGCAGCAGCTGTGTGCGAGCGCTCGTGTCTGTGTGCGTTCATCTTCTTTCACATAAGAATCTTTTTTTTTTTTTTTTTTTAAATGGCGCTACTTTTCATCCTCATTTGGGCTACTTTTTCAAGCCGGAGTCGCACCCCTAATGAGTTTAACGGCTATATAGATATAATGCAACACACTGCAAAAACTTGGTTTAAAAAAAAAAAAAAAAAAGTAATGAAGAAATGAAAAAATTAAAAATATAGCATAAAAATTTTTTAAATTAAAAATAAAACAATACAAATAATGATTAGTAAAATTTTAAAAATTAAAAATGATAATAAATAAAATAATAAATAAATACTTAAAAAGAAAAAGTAATGAAGTCATGTAGTGTAATAAAAAATAAATTACATTTCTTTGTAATTATAACATCACATGGGAAAAGACCCAGCGATAGCTAGAGGTTGACAAATTTTCCCTTTTTTATGGAATTGTTTAACTTAAAAAAATATTTTTAAAAAATAAAGTTAATTCGATAGGTACTTAAACTTACATATATGTTTTGACTCGGTATCTTTTTCCAAGAGGATGCTACGACTTTCACATCCTCTGTAAAAGAACAAAATCAAACGTTGTCCACCCACCTGACTTACAGTTTGTGTGCATCGACGTGCGTGACAGCACCAAACCGGCTGCCAGTCAGCACTTAAAGATTTTAAAGATCAGGAGGCGGCTCGTTTACACACTATTCGACTGTGTCCACTCTGCCGTTGTTTTTATGGCAGAGTGGACACAGTCAAAGGGCGGCTTTTCAGTGCCAACTGTCACTCAATAAAGATTCTATATCACCATAAGGTGGCTTTGAGAGTTCCCTATTTCACCCCCCAAAAATCTCAGATTTCCCATTGAACTTCAGATTCATTGAATCAAGATGTTAGGCTGTTGGAAATGCATTTTGCTCAAGCTCCAATATATATATATTAAAAAAATGTGTCGGTGCACATCTCACGGATGTAAGGCAATGAAGTCACTAAATGTCAATCACGTTTCCTTAGTCTTCTCCCAGTCTCCCATCTAACTTCATTGTTGTGAACTGAGGGACTGACAGCAAACTTAATTCCCATAAAAGGGCTGACTTGACCGTTTCTTTGATTGCAAAGCGCCACATAAATAATATAGATACAGCAACAATGCCAAAAGTAAAAAAAAAAATAAAAAAATAAAAAAGCTCAAAGCCACCAAGTGTGAAATTGGGATCCACTTTCATAATAAAATGCTATCAGGCCGCCAGAGAGAATGTGCTAATTACTTTTAGTGAAGGAGCCTCTTAAGCGTGCTGTGTTCATTCGCGCCTGCTATTGATTAGCAGACTCTCACAGTTCACGCTGCTCTTTTATTTTCTGTAAAACTGATTTTATCAACCGCGACGGAGAATTAAGCCATTTATTTTTCTGCCATTAAGACCATGAATGCACCGATGCATTTTTGTGTTGTATTTGTAGTCCTTTATACTTACATAATTGCTTGCGTAACTTTTTGCATCATTTACTATTTAAGTCGAAAAAAGTGGTGACTATGTGAAGTCCGACAATCATTGGTTGCTGCCATGCAGACGCTTGTTCCACTGGCCCCACTTGGCCCCGATGCAATCAGACAGTAGCGGCCAAAAAGAAAGTAGCTTGCCAAATATTCACCTTCATATGAGAAAAAAAATCAAGACTTTTGGGGCTTAATTTGAACCTTTGTCATACTGCTATGTGTCCATAAAGTCTCTTTACAATTAACCAAATATATTACAAAAGCAAACAAAAAGGGCTCCAAGCGATTACTCAATTATTAAAATAGTTGTGGATTAATTTGATAATTGGTTACGTGTCGATTAATTTTGACAGCTCTAATATAGATATTAAATATGTAAATATTAGGGATGTTCAATACAACTTTTTTCAGACCAACCGATACTCAACTCTTGAGTCGTCAACCGATACCAATTACTGATACCACTTGTATATAAAATGTGTAGGGCATTAAATATGTAAATATGACATGTAAATATGGCAAAATGCACACATGTTGCAAACAGGGCTGGACCGGCCATGGCATTTTGACTTAGGCCCATCGGCCCAGTCTGGCCCGGCCCATCCCGACTCCTGCCTAACATGTAGTTCTGCCACTGATGTTTATTGATGAGGTTTCAGTTTGCGATCTATATTTCAACTGGATTACCAGACTACGTATATCCCTCTAAATTGTAGGCTAGTCTCTTGGGGTTAAATGAAGGAAAATACTAATTAAAAAGCACATGCATCGGCCCCAAAAGAGGCCGGCCCACCGGGCATCTGCCCTGTATGCCAGACGGCCAGTCCAGCCCTGGTTGCAAATATATCTTAAATGTGATAGAAATATGGTAAAGCAAGGTGGTGTAATGCTGGAGTGTATTGCCATTTGAACCATACTGTACGTATGATGGTGTAAAAGTGTTATATGAGAGAGAAGCTGAAAAAGTTGCTCTTACTTTGTGTATTCTTGGTTGTCGTGATCGCAGCGGGAGTCCTTGTGCTTCTCCCAGTCCTTGCCGTGCTTGCAGGTGGTGAGCAGGACAATATCGTTGCCGTTGTGGATGTGATACAAAGCGTTCCTGGTCTCGGAGCCGATCCCCGTCAGGTAGCGTTTCCCTTTGAAGACCAGCAGGTAGCGCCTGGAGGAGGAAGTCGGCGCGTCTCGGGCCGCCGTGCCACCCACGCCCCCTGCTTTAAGCGGGTGGTCTTTGGAGAACAATGGGATGGAAATATCAAAGTTGGGTCGGAAGTTGGCCACGTCGGCGCTGGCCTTGGCCAACATGGCCTGGCCCACCTCAAAGCCCAGATCCTCCGTGTAGTCCGGCCAGGTGCCGGAGTAGAGGTTAAAAATCAGGTGATTCCTGCCGTCGTTCCACGTGGGCAAACTCTGGATGCGCGTCCTGGCGTTCTGGACGAACTGGGCCGACAGACGGTCCCTGTCCAGGGTGTCCACCGCCAGGATGAACAGGCAGGCCTTCAAGGGGTCCGCCGTGTAGAAGCGAGACTCCTGGATGGCGGAAAGGATCTTACGATAGGTGGCGGAGATCTCGTCGCCCCTCTGCGGCGGGTAGACGTAGACGCCAAAGTCAGGCTGGCAGCGCGCAAAATCGAAGCAGGTTTCCATTCGGCAGCGTTTGTTCTTGTAAAGGTTGTCGCGGACCGAGCGTCGCTCTCGGGGAGAGCTGTGCTGGTGGTGCACCTGAGGACCGTCTTCCTGAAAAGTACACAGCAAAACATCGGCAATCACGCATTTTATAATATATAAATAAATATTGCCGTTATGTTGCCTTGAATCTCCCCGGGTAGCGGCTGCCAATCATTTTCTAGCTACTCGGTGGGGCTAACAACGCTTAACTGAGACTTCTCAGCTCCTCTCCCAGTTCATCAGTATGGCACTCATAACAGTGGTTCTTTGCAGAGGATAAAGGATATATGCCAGTGAGTACTGTTATGTTACCTTTTTCCAATTGTTCAATAAATTCACAACAAGTGTTTGATCCATAAATTGAAGGATTCATCTCCATTTACTGTACCTCCTGCTCTCCTCCCTCCAGGTATGGCCCCAGCACCCGGGTCAACTCGCTCCAGTGTCCAGCTTGTTTGGGTGGGACCCTGCGTGGCAGTGGCGGCCTGGGCCCGGCCCGGTCCGCTTCCTGGCTCTGGCTGTACGGCTGGTGCTGGTAGTAGTCGGGGTACGGGGGCAACTGGTGGCGGCGGGACCGCCGCTGCTGCTGCTGCTGCTCAAATTCGGCGATTTGCAGAGCCCACATGTAGACCAGGAAGAGAAGAGCGACCCCCACAGACACGAGCAGGTACCGCTTCTTGGCCTGCATGTGTGCTGCGGGGGGGGAGGGAGAGGAGGAGGTGGAGGGTGGGATTGGGAGGAGGAGGGCGGATGGGAGGATGGGGAGTGAGTAGGAGGACGAGGACAGAGGAGTCGGGCTGGGGGGTGATGAGGAAAGGGAGCAGAGGGGGGAGATTGGCTCAGGTCAGGTGGACCCAGTAGGATGTCGCCCTAGCCACACCATGACAGGAGTCACTAAGGATGATGGAAAAATTCACAATTAATACCGTGCACCATTGCAACAGGAAATTAGTTATAAATAACATTTTACAATCAGCTGCGTGAAATACAAGCACAATGATAAACAATTTGAAGTTCAGTATTGGATCTCTCATGGTGCGAGTGTAAATAGTATACGATTTTCACATTTTTAGTTTGCTTAAAAAATATTTTCCAATGTAATTGGCGAATATACCAGATATTTCATATTTAGAATTTGTTTGCTGTGTTCTAAATTGATTGGTTCCTTTATGTGCCAGGAACATTAGGAACAGATATTCGAAACAAGCAAACCGATAAATTTTGTTGTATTTGATGCTGAGGTCCCGTGAGCAAAAACGCCATTTTTATGTATTTATTGTTGCATTATATTTCTTTAGGTATAATTTATACTTATTTTCCTTTTTCTGCAAATATGCATTGAATGGTCTGGATTACTAGTTCATCACACTTTTTGTTCTCATTAAATGACCACAACGTGTCAAGTTTCATATCCTCCCAAAAATATTCTGACTAATGCAAAAGTTATATTTAGCAGCACTGACGTCACCAACGAGTACATTTTGAGTGCCTACCTGTTTACCAGGGAACACCTGTAGTCGCGGCAAGGCTGGATGCTGCTGATGTCGACCCCGCAGCCCGCGCGTGCATTCCCCCGCCCCTGTGCACGCACGCGTGCGGCTAACGAAGCCGCAATTAACGCGCACGCGCACGCACGCTCACATACGCGCGCAGCGTGGTTGTCCACGGAGCGACCGCACCATCACCACCACCACGACGACGACGCGCCGCCGCTCCTCCATCCGGCTGCGAAACTTTTTCCTTGTTTCTCATCCGTGGAAGACAACAAAACAAGAGTGCACGCGCGTCCACGCCGCCGGCTCCGTCACCGCCTCCTCCCGCATCCGTCCACACGCGTCCATCCCAGAGTGAAAATCCAAAGTCGTCACTTTTTTTTTTTAGGGGGGTGGGGTGGGGGGCTCGAGTCCTCATGCGCTATATCCACCTCATCATCTGCATCCAGAGAATCCAGTTACTGGATCCACTTCACGGTCCCGGCTTGATTGACAGGCAGCGTATGGATTGCCTCGAGGAAAAGTGGACGCGCGCACATGCGCGCCTGGATGCGAATTCTCTTTTGGATCTGTGCAGCAAGCAACACCCCCCACTCCCCTCCCTCTCTCTCTCTCCCCCACCCAGCACGTGAACGAGATGGTGTGAGGCTCGTGAATTTACACCGTCTTGTGTGGAACTTTTCTGAAAATACACCACGACGGCTCTCCGTAACAAACTCCATTAAGAAATGTGTGAATTTAAGGACGACGACGCTTACTTCTCTGATGTTCAAAACGACTTGACGTTCTCATGTTCTCACCTTAAGTGTTGATCATGCAACCGATGTTTATTTAGGAGAGTGCATCCCATTTGTGAATGTTATGTGCGCAAACATGAGGCATCTCGAATTTGCTGCAAATTCCTGTAAGTAATTTTGCATCAACTTCTATTTATGGGGTCATTTATTAAGCATTGATTGAACTTTGGTCCCGGTTTCCACTTTTAAATTGATGACTTGACCAGTTAAATACCGCCCTCTTGTGGCGACTTTTCACAGGGCTTCATCAGTGTCTATGATGTGCCACTTCATTAGGTACACTATCAAATTGTGCATTGACTAAGGTAATGCTGACTAAAGTTGATTCCTGTCCTAAAACATGCTTTGATAAAGGCATTGGATTGCAGGAGATTGTTGTCACTTGTAGGTCACCACCAGTACGTGCCAGAAATCTCTTCAGATCCTTTTTAATGCTTCTTCGCCGCATCTTGAGGACTTTTCATATGAATATGGAATATTGTTATCATGTGTAGGACACAGCCAGAAATCTTTTCCGCTTCTTTTAAATAAGGAAATAAGAATATGGGGAGTTTTTGTCACGTGCATGATGTACTTGCCAGAATTTTCCTGCAGCTTTTAAAATTGATGTAGATCTCATCACAACCAGCCTGAACATTTTTCAAGTGAAGATATGGGAGATTGTTGTCACATGTAGGGCATAGCCAGCAATTTTTTTTTTTAAATTGTTGCTCAAGGTATCTTTGCAGGCTCCCTGCATGGCAGATTGTTGGCACGACCACGTCTCAAATAGGATTCCCTTCTTGACATTATGATAGAATTCCTGAAAAAACAAGCCAGTCGAGGGTCGCATCATTAAAAACAAAACAAAAAAAACAAGATGACGGCGTGTAAGAAGAATGGTTGGAGGAGCAGAAAAGTCTCTGGGCTTTTTTTGGCATTTCAATTATCCAAAAGTCCCTCCTGTATGCCGCCGCCTGTCGTCCCATCAGCGTTAATGTTTTAATAGCGCGGGAACGTGCGCAGGCACGCACGCACATTTTGATTTATAGTCTCAGCTGCGCTTCACCGACTAACCGTGCTGAAATATTCATACCATATTTATCCACGTGAATGACGCCTCATGCATTTCCAAGGAGGGAGGAATTAGTGCACCGAGAGCGATGCATGATGGTCCTCAGCTTGACGCGTCACACGTCATCAAAGCTATCAACATTACACCTGCGCTCACACCTGACTTCCTTCATTTTCATTTAGAGAATTTTTTGTCACCTTGAGCGGGGTGTGGGTATTTAAATACTTGATATGGGAGATTGTTGTCATGTGTAGAACACATTTGGCACATGCCAGAAATTCCCACAGCTCCTTTGATGTTGCCTCGGCCTCTTCTGTTTCCTCGAGCAGTTTTTACATGAATAATATAGGGGAGATTGTTGTCACATATAAGACATACTCAGTACTTGTTAGAAATCCCTGCAGCTCATTGTCATAACCCATCTGCACACATTCAATGTGAAGAGATATTGGAGATTGTTGTCACATGTAGGACCAAAACTGCCAAAATCAAAATGAAATTAATGAATAAAAGTGAAAATAAAAATGAAAAAGTATATATAATTCAGAAATTAATGCAAAAAATAAATCTAAATGGAAATTTATTTATATATATATATATATATATATATATATATATATATATATATATATAAATTTCCATTTAGATTTATTTTTTGCATTAATTTCTGAATTATATTTTTAATATCCATTTTTATTTTCACTATTATTAATTTTGGCAGTGTTGGTCCTAGATAGGAAACTGCCACTATTATTAATAATTAATTATTAATTTTGGCAGTTTTGGCCCTAGATAGGAAACTGCCAGGGCTTGTCAGAAGATTCATGATGCTCATTTTTAACGATGCTGTAGCCCTCCCTGAAGAGTTTTCAGACAAAGGGAGTTTGTTGTCACTTGTTGGAGGACATAGCCAGTTCTTGCCCAAAAAAAAAAAAAACCTTATTCCTTTTTGATGTTGCTTTTTCACAGTAGAGCTAAGATAGAGCACAGCAAACAGACTAAAATGCCTTCCCGTCATACGCTAGTTTCCTCGTAATTCACGGCACTATTGGAATTCCAATGAGGGGGGTGGAAGGGCTGTTATTATTGATCGGACCGACGGCAGCGCAATAAATCTGCGACCGCTCGGTACGTCTGCGTAAGGAATGAATCTTTGATACAAATGAGCGTCATCGCTTCTGGCCCAGGAAGCCCAAATGGAGATCAAATTGAGCGTAATTGCCTTCCTCGTTTCTTCTTCTGTGCGCTTACGCCACTAAAATGATACACTTTAGATAACTCCACATGGAGAAACTTTTCAAGTCAGATATCCACGAGGTCTCATTTAGAAATTGAGTGGACATTTTCAGGAAAGTGTGTGGCCAGCCTACGGGCGATATGATGTATGAATGTACTGGAGGGTCTATTATATGCTGTGTAAGCTCCTCATCTAATTAGCGCTTAATTGTCGGGTTGATTGGCGCGGTCCAAACACTGATCGATCAGCGTCCGTGCACTGGGACTCTTCATTAGTCTCGTCTGTCCTCCTTTAATTCATCCATATGTGCCGCCTCCTCATCCTCCCTGCACATTTAATACTTCCTGTGTGAAGCTGTTGATGTGAAATGACATTAACTCTTTCTCTGCCACTGACGTTAAAAGACGTCAAGTAAAAACCTACGGAGGGCCGCCAATGACGTTAAAAGACGTCATCCAATTTTTTTTTTTTGAAACGGGTGGAGGAAAGCCTTCCCCAGCTGTGTTGAAAGTTTCAAGCAGGTCTAGTGAGCCTAATGACTATTTTTGGCCCCTAGATGGCAGCAATGACTCTCTTTTGACAAGATTGGGTAGGCGTCAGCAGAAGACGTGAGGCCCGGGGCTAGAGTGTTGAGGGGACAATGGCTGAAGAAGCCATAATGGCGACCGGTTGCAAGCAGCTCACGGTCGAGCCGTTTTTTTCAAAGACGAAAAGCATTGACCAACGCTATAAAGAGCACATTGATGACGACGATGATCATCATCGATGATGATGATGATGGTGACTCCGAGGTTGACGGCGAAGTTGGAAGCGTTGATGCGGCGGCTATGACGACGTCATAAAAGGTTCACGGGCTAGCGATGCCAACACCGGAAAACGCGGAGCACAACCGAGCACGCTCAGGCGGACGTTCAATCGGACGACGAAGAGTGCCCCGAGTCCAATACATATTCATCGGAGGAGTGGGTACAGTCTGCTACTTGCTATTCCCCGGAAAAAAAGGCCGTCTGCACGCGAAACGGACAATGGAAAGTGAAAGTAATCTGTTGTGCAAACCCTGCTCCCTCTCCTTGCACGCAGGAGAGCATTACAAAAAGAAAAACTGTATTTGAAACATCCACATAATTGTAAATAGTACCACAGTTGCACACATTTGTAAATGGTTTGAGAAATTGTTTTGTCAAATTGTTACACTGTTGAATGGAAATAAACGTATTTTGCAAACTAAAAACACTTTTTCATTGTTGTTGGTGGTGTATTACAGAAGTAAAGCACTATTTAGGTGTTTGTGGCATCATTCATGGACAAAAAGAAGTGTACAATTCACTAGAGTGCATGAAATAACAGTTTCACAAAAAGCTCTTTTTCTCCGCTTTTTGTTTCAGAACAGAGCATTTCGGTGAAAGTAACCATTTTCTATTGTTGATTACTGAAAAACGGAATAAGGTAGAAACAAACTTTTTTTTCTGATGAAAGATGAGAGTCCAATCTTTCATTTGGTAGGATGTGTGTTTCCATAGTCCAAACACAACATATTCTGTGGACCTTGAAAGATCAGTCAAAATGCTTAAATGGGCTGGCACTGGCGACAACCCGTTTCTGAAAACGTCTGGCAGTCAAAGAGTTAAGGTGTCAAAATGGAAGGAAGAGATGACATTTTTTATCCCATGTCTTCAAGTCCTGTTATTTAAAAAAAACTTTAATTAATCCAGACGCGCCTCCTTAGTTTATAAAAAATGTGACATTGTGTAAATGTTTGTGACCACTTGGTTGTCCTAATTCACCGCACAACAACAAAAGGAAGAATAATAAAAATAATTTTGATAACATCTATCTGCCAGGCTCACGTTTCACACGGGAAATGACTCCCCCCCCCCCGCCATTGATTCTTCTTCTCCAGCTAAGATGTCCGTCACCCTCACCTTGTCAGCCGATGGATAGATGACTGGATGAAAAATGGATGGAAGGGGCCGGAACCGGAATTGGAAAATGAACATCTGTTACGCCGGGAAACATTCTGTAAAAGAGAACAGGAAATAAGAACTTCTTTTTTCCCCCAGTCATTTTCTATGCGCCCCCACTGAGCTAAACACGGCATTCTGATTAATAATGCATTTGTTGAACGTGAATTAAGCCCAAAAGATCCACCCGTTTTTAAATCCATCTCAAGGGCGGCCATTTTGCCTTGTACTGATACTTGCTGTCGGCTGAAAATGACATGTAGTAATTAATTGCGGCTAACATGGCAAAAATGGATCCAGTCTCCCCTGCCCCTGAGCTCACCTGAGCAAATGTCGTCCAGTTCTTCCACCTCCTCCTGCACTCTGAGCAGCAGGAGATCCTGCAACATCTCCTGCTGCTGATCCGCCAAGTCCACGCCGAGGAGGTGCAGGTGGTGCTCCCTTAACCTCAGCAGCGCGCGACCTACAGTGCACCACAACAATTCATAACTGATATGAAGTCTCAATTTTTCTTGTGGAAAGACAAAATGATTCGAGCCAATCGGGATGGGGATATCCACACCTGAGATGGCGTGTTTCATCACGGCCTTCTGGAGCACGCCCACTAGGCTGGGATAGCACTTTTCGATCCACTCCAGCACATCCTGCACGGACCACGACGACACCCGCTTGGACGCTTCCATCACCGCAAAACCCCTCTTCGACCAAGTAGCTACTAGCGACAAGATGGAAAACATCATCAATTAAAGCTGAAAACGACATATAAAAAGGGTGACATGTTCCATAATAATATCAAAATTAATTACGCTTAAATCTTGTATTCTTTATGAAGTTAGGATTTTAAATAAACTATTTTAGATTGACCGTGAAGAAAAATGTTATGTATTTGCACAATACATCTGTATTGGATCGGTATCGTCGCCTCAGAAAAGAAACTAGTGGTATTGACTCAGGCGGTTATCATTTTAAACATTCACGACATTTTTTCAGGTACTATTACCATGCGTCACAGCAAGACCGGTATTGATTTTGAAGGCGATCCGACTCAAGCAATTTGAGGAAGCTGAGGTGAGAGGTCAGGAAGAAATAAAGATAGGAGTACAGTGCATGCTCCTTGTCAGCACTCTCTTTCTACCGAGGATCCTGATTGATTTTGACTATGTTACACAAGAGTGTAAAGGTCCCATTAAGTCCTTTCCTGCGCCGGACCAGCCCCCAAGACGATCATCTCATAATTTTTTACTTTAAAACGGCAAAACAAGAATACAATTGATTTTGCAGGATTAGCACAAGTTATTTTTAAATAACATTTTCAGTTTACATGACAGAAAAATCACATTAGACAGCAAATATTTAGCATGATAACCGATGATTTTCAGTGTCCCCACTTGAGGTCAGGTCGCCTTCGGGTGTGCTCGCAAAATTGGCCCACATGGGACAGCATTAAGATAAACCGAGAGTGAAATCCGCTGACATACCGGGAAGGAAAAAGTCATGTTTGCTTCAAGAAATCCTCCTGAGGGTGAAAAAACAGCTAAATTGTTGATGCGACCTTTTCAGTAAAATGTAGGAATGTCATTTTTTGTTTTAATTAGTGGAGACGCCATATTCACAGTGGACTCATTGGCATACACTGTGAAAACATTTAAAAGACTTTAAAAGTCAAGGTGACGGTGAAGAAAGCAGCTCTTCTTCTTCTTCTTCTCTGTTTTAAAGGAGACTTTTTCTTTTTCACAATTTGACACAGTTCAGTCTCTGAACCTCTATGTAGCTTATGTATGTAGATGATGGATGTTAATATTTTTCAGTCTCTATTTGTTGCCGTGTCAATCGGCACAGGGCGTTTGTTATCACTATGGCTTGCCCATGTAACTTTTCGGCACTGTTTCTTCAATCAATCGAAGTTCATATTCGTCCTCACAAGGCCAGCCAACTGGCCTTCAATGACATCGCCATTACCGATGCAAGGCCGCCATCTTGTGGCAAGTACAGTTTTTTTTTTTTTTCAATGGACAACGAGGTTCTTGGGCAACAATTGTACACACTTTAATGGTTTAACTGCCGTCGTTGTCTATTAGACGCGTAAGATATATATATTTTCCCATTTGTTATCATATAAAAAGCCAAGCCGCCATTTTGCTTTCCTTGGAAAACAGCCGCATACGAGTCGACGAACAGATGGACTAAATAGTCGACAACATTCTGTCATGTTGTGGTAGTCAAACTAGGCGCCGAATTGCTACACTTAATACCATATTATCATTCAAGTGTCGCATTTGAAAATAATACCACAAAAAAACAAGCTAATCTTTTATGGAGTCTGGTGACACAGCTTGTCAATAACGAACGCATACCGTCTTGAAAGTTTCCAAGTCATAATAAAACTTTTTTTTAAACGTATACAAGTCTCTCTCTGTCTTTTTTTAAATATATATTTTTACCTTGTTCCAAATGTAGTGCTGGTGAGTGTTTTGTGGCTGTTTAAAAACAATGACGCCACCTTTCTTGCCCCAACTTGTCCATGAGGAAGGCGACCACCTGGTCGTGACCACACCTCCATCAGGTGTGTTCAAGTGTGCTCAGAATTGACAGATTTAGCGTTTTAAAAGAAAGTCTTCTTCTTTCTTTTTTCTTTTATTTTTTTCTCTCTCTCTCTCCCTCTTTTTTTCCTTTTTTAATTTTTTAAACATACTGTATTTAACAATAATTTGGTTTCTGGAGTGCCCGCCCAATCATCAAAACCTCACTTTGAAAGCCTACCCCTGGTTTAAAGCCCTATTTTGAAACCCCAGCCATAGTTCAATCCCTAATTTAAATTATGAAAAATTTGAAACTGTATTAAATAAATACAAACACAATAAAACAATCAAAAGTATAATAACATAAAACGACAGGTACCTAAATCTCATGTACGCCCCGCAGACGATCACCAGATGGCGCAAGCGTGCAACCCACGATAGAGTCTCTGTTCTCCTCCGGTGAAGAACTCCAGCTGGACTTTGCTTGACTTTTTGGGTCACGTGGACCATAGTGATGTTTTGGTGGAGGTTGCACATATTCCCCACTATAGTCCGACCGTCTGTTATTGTTGTTGCAGCGGGAGGAGGAGGAGCGGTCTAAGCACGGTGCGTCCTGGATCTGCCCGAGCTGTGACTTTTGGTTTATGGTGCAGTGGGGGGAAGGATGAGCCGCTTGAAGCTGTGATTTATTTATATATTTTTTGCTTTCTCCGTCCCCCAATTGACAGCTGATGAGGTGAGTAGTTTTTTTTTTTTTTTTGGCAGCCAAAAGTCTCTTGAACCTGAGTTAAATGAATAGGCCTACTACTTTCTCAACGTTCACACTCTAGTTCAGAGGTGGGCATCGAGTCCTGCAGGTTTTGCATGTTGCCCTTCTCCAACACAGCTGATATATGATCATCTTGTCAGCAAGCTCCGCATAAGGCTTATAACGATCCTGTTGATTGGAATCAGCTTGTGTTGGAAGTGTGAAACCTCGAGGACCGAGATTGCCCACCTCTGCTCTAGTTGCACAGGTGTACTCAATAAAGTGTCCGATGTTTGGAATTAGTCCAGGGAAGGATGGGGAAACTGAAATGATGGAGAGGGGTTACAATTTGTCATCAGTGCTATAGGGACCCACAACTACAAATTTCAACCAGATGTATGAAAAAAAAGGCATTTTATTTTTATATATTTCATATTTTAATATTTTTATTTCAGATAGCTAAGCGAATTAAAGTTACAGAGAAAATGGGGGGGACGGTGGGGTATCAAGTCCCGAAATTCTTTTAAAAAAAACCACCTTTAAAACTCCAATATGATATGTTTTCACGAGAAATGGCGGTTGGCTTTAGAGTGCCCCGTTGTTGCAGCATGGAAAAGCTTAGCAACTACCTGGCAGGATATCTTCCCACAGATGTATTTTTCTGGTTCAAACATGTGGTTATGTAGGCATAAGAAACAATGTGCAGATTTCAAGGTGACAAGAAACTAATGTCATTTTTACCATTTCTTTGGGAATTTAGGTCAAATATTAAATAGTTGATAGAGAGTTTGGAACTTTTGATTTGTCGTTGCAATTTCTGTTCTTTAAAAAAAAAACACTCAGTATTTAATGGGGATTCATTCTTTATTTTCAAATAAGAGACAGCAGTGTTCCAGATATTGTGGACACTCTTTGCTTTCCCACCCTCCTTTACCACACACACACACACACACACACACACACGCACGTAGATACATGGGGTATGTAAGCACACATGCAGGAACTATGTGTGCGTGGTGGGATCTCCTAGCAGCCTTAATAGTTTTAGTCCAAATGTCATTCTGCTTGCCTTAATGAGAAAGTCAGGACTGAGTGCTTTTAACGGCTTTGTCGAACCCCCTGCACATCTCCCACTGCGACAAATCCACTGTGGCCTCCTGGGAATTTTCGCCCTCACAATTGCAACTGTCACCTTAGTTTTATTTCAGAGTTTGTTCAGATTATGAAACATTTGTTTTCCCATAGGGAATCACGGAAATGCCCTAGAATGGTTGCTTTAAAGTAAAATGGCAGGCATCCAATGGCTTGTCAGGCATGGCTTCTTGAGACTTTTTTTTTGTGGGTCTTCTCAACATGTCAACAAGTGAAATGGGTTTGAGGTTGCTGAATTTTGAAAAATTCAGAGTGTTGCTCTCAAGAAAAAAAAATCTTTAAAAATAGTTTGTTTTTTTGCATCAAACCCAACTCAATTCTCATAAGATCTGGCTCATGTCAGGCATTTACAGCCTCTGATACACGCTCACACAGTTTGTCTTTGCCCGTGAAATAACCTCCCTCTTAATACATATATTATGCAATCCCAAATTCCCAGAGATATATTTCTTGAAGGCAAACACACGGAATGCAAGGACCAGGTTAGCTTGGACATCTTTCATTTTGTTTTGCTTGGAACGTTATCCGTATCCTGTATGAATTTAATCATTGTTTCATGGTGTGTCTGTGTTTGCATCCCAGCAAGAAGATGGAGAACAAGGCCATGTACTTGACTACGTATGAGGAACGGGAGAGCGCGTCCATGTACGAGGACGCCTATGAGGGACGTAACTTGTCCAAACTCAACTTGTGCGATGAAGGTGAGGAGGAAGAGGTGAAACCTTAAATGTTATTTTCTTACGAAAAATGCCTGCGTAAACGGGAAGTTTGCAACAAAATGAACCCTGGCAAAGTGCAGTTCAATGCAGAAGTTGCTTTGCTTCCTTAAACGTTTTTTCTGGGTTAATTGAGGCTAAAACGGTGTCACGTTAGCTTAGCTTGGCATAAATTAAGCAGAGAGAGCAGTTACCTTAGCTCTGTCAGGCATAAACACATTAAGTGTTTTTATTTTTTATTTTTACAGTGCTTCACACAAATAACTCAGCCTAGCATTGTAGCAGAGAATGTAGTAGGCCTATATCAGTTAGCTAAGCTATGTTAGTCAACAACACGCGTATACAGTATTTGTGTGCCACAGAACGTTAGCAGCTAGTTCAGTATAGCATTAGAAGACAGGGCAGCTCACTAAACTTGCTTCTTTGTGCTACACAAACATTAAAATAGCAAGGATTTTAGAGGATTTTGATATGTTCATTCCATGTTTTTTTCTTTCTAGAAATTCTCCATAGATTTAGCCATGCCATTTGCTAATCAAAAACAAATCCCTCTCATAGCTTAGCATACAAATGAAGTGTTGGCATTAGCTTAGGGCTTTGTCATTGACAAGTTAAAGTTCTTTTTTCCCCCCTGATGGTATAAAACCCACTACAAATAACTCTCACGTCTCAGTATGAAAGACTAGCGAATTATTGGATACAAAAGCTGGAGAACAGTTAGCTTAGCTCCTTCTATCTCTTTCAGTATGATGTGGCTAGCTTAGTTTAGCATTTAAATGCAAGGGAAACATTTATCTTAGCTCTGTCAGTCATGAATTAAATTGTTACTTTCTGCTACACGTTAAATAGATGTACAACACAACTAGCTTGTCTTAGAAGAGTATGGTAGGAAGTATTAGTATTAGCATAGGTTTTACACCCGTTTGCTAAGATAAGATAGCCTCCATTAACCCGAAAACGTTTACATTAGGAGGAAGTAAAGCCGCTTCTGCCTTAAAAGTGAACTTCCTGTTTAGCCTATGTGCGTGATGCCAATTGTCGTGTCATCTTCCCGACTTGCTGAACTCGAATTTTTTTGCGCCGCCATACATTCCAACCATGTGGCGCGCACACACACGCATGCTATCTGCGACAGCTGTGTTTGTCTTGCACCACATGAGTGTGCGCGTTCTTGTTCGTTTAAGGGAAGTGTGTATGCGTTTGTGTGGGTCACGGTTCAAATGAATTCATGCTGCTGTGAGGTCGCGCCCACCGTAAGATTTTTATTGCCGCGACGTCACATGGCAATGGATCAGGGGTGGGCAAACTTAAGTCCTCAAGGGCCACATTTAATTTCATATGAGTGAGTGCGCCCACAGTGTTAGGGGAGAGATTTATGTACTTTGAATCATTCAAGTTTGCCAGGGTTGTTAACAACACTCTTCTCTGTGGTGTGTCAAATTTAGAAGGCATATTTATTTTCACTTTTCACTTTATGGGACTTTAATAAACATTTGGCCTACAGGTGAACGTATGTCCAACATGCAAAGTGTTCACATATTGTTTTTATTGAACACATGGACCCAACCTTTGTCAAATTTGTTCCCAGAAGAAACTAATCTGATTTTTTTTTTTTTAAATCTGTACAGCATTCTTGAGAGCAGACACGGACGGGCCGGCCTCCAAAGCAAACTCTTAACGTGTCGCGTTATGGAAGCCAAATGTCTCATTGTATTGGCTGTTAGCTGTTAGCAATTGGCGCTAAACGCTTTGGACCGACTGTAGTTGTTTCTGCTTTTTCCCCCCGATCAGGTTCTGGAAAGCGGCGCAGGAAACAGGATCAGTGTTGTGCTCAGCTCAACTCTTTGCCTGCCATCAAGTACGCCATCTTGTCACTCTACGTGCTCGTGCTGCTCACCATCTTTGGGCTGTGCCTGGCAGGTAAAGTGACTTTTCCTTTTTGTTGTTACTAATTACGAAATATCGTAGCTTTTTACGTTTTGGGTGTGAAACACCAACGCGATAATTAACCTGTTGGTACCTAGCTAGCCAAATGTTCGCTTTCCGACACAAAGGAAACATCTGATGACAATAAGTTAATTAATTAAGTGTAAATATTGAATGTTTTGGTTAACATCTGTGTGTGTTTTTAATAGCTTAAAATTGTATATTTTTTGCATTCATATTTTAGCTGTTGTATTTTTGAATAACTTCAAATTGAAATATTGTTTTTGTATTACTTTATATTTCTTTATATAGTAGTTACTTGAAAATGAAATGACCATTCCTCATTAGATTTGACAATTTTTAAAATTATTTTTTAAAGTAGAATTAATTAAATTTTATATTTAAAATGATTCATTTTTAGTTAATATTGAGAAGTCACTTAATTAATTGCGATAAAAAGACTTTACAATTATGTACAATTTAGTTATTAATGGAAATTGTATTTACTTATATTTTATTTTAGTATTTGAAATTAATTGCGAATAGTTATTTTTTTCAAATTTATAAAAGGCTTAATTTATTTGATTAAATTATTTTTAAACAGAACCGTATAATAATTCATAAATAAATACAAATAACGTAATATAGAAGTAAAGCAAAATATATTCTAAAAAAGCAATATATTTCCAAATTAATAAATAAAAAAATACTTTCATAATTGCATTTAAAATGTATATATATATTAAGTAGTGACAATATGTTAACAAAACAAAAAAAATGCAATCAGATCACAAACAATTAGTCACTGGAAACTGATAAGGAGTTGTTAAACATAAACATACTGTTATGCTACATAATATATCATAAACATATACGTCCAGGGAGATCCATTATGGTTTTCTACAACCTCACATTAGCCTTGTGCTCCCAGAGGAGGCTTAGATTTCTTTTTTTTTCCTTTTTGCATATGTCTGTGATCAATAAGTTTGCACATGGAAATGGTTTCATGTCCATCTCTAATTTCTGTGCACATGACATCAGCCCTGCCTCGCAATGAAGGACACACGCACACACTCGCACACATGATGAGTGTAGGGGGTTCAATAGGGGGGGTACGTTAAGCTCATTTCCGTGTTACTGTAGCTGTGTGCTGTGCTTTAGCGTGGAGAACACACACGTAGGATAAACAAGTCACGTCCAGTGTAAAGTGAAACGCTAACAATGAAGCGAGAGAAGGCTGGGCTTCAAAAGTGGGGCTACGTTTTGGAATGTGAAGCCCCTCCGCCGCCCACCCAGTTGTGATGTAAATTCTAGATAACTGTACATATTCACCTCCTGTAAGTGTACATCATGTACTGTCGGCAGACACCGTGTACACCACACTCATTTTGAGTAGAGTTCCTCAGAGAAATGTTTGAGGCCCCCTGTTTGTCTATCAATCCCCTCATCCTCGCAATTTCCTGCTTCACGTGTCCCATTACTTTTGCTCTGGTTATGTGTAGACCTTTGCACAACAACGCTGCAACCATCCTTCGGTGAGAAATAATTTTGAGTGGTGTTCCTCAGGCAAGTGTTTGAGGTCCGTTGTTTTTCTAGCAACACTCTCCAAAGTCCACCCATCCTTATGTGAGACACCATTTTCAGTGGCGTTCCTCAGGGAAATGTCTCAGGTCAATTTTTTTTATTCAGCCCTTCTCATCACCCTCACTTCCGGCTGTAGGTGTCTCAATACTTATGTCAATGTAATGTTCACATGTATGTCACATATCGTCGTTGCTATGTGAAAAACACTTATGTCCATTATATGTATTTTTTTTTTATTTATTTATGTTTTTGGAAAGAAACTGAATGCAGACGTCCCAAAAAAATAAAAATAAAAAAATGGTGGGGGAAAATGGATTTAAGTGTTTTTCACATAGCAGCGATGATATATATGATTTCGACGACACCATTTCGGCGGAGTTCCTCAGGGAAATTTTTTAGGTTCATTCCTTGTCAGCCTCACTTCCTGCTGGGAAGGAAAAACCCTTGCTGGGTGCCTCATTTGCTTCGTAGACGGACCTTGTGTGTGTGTGTGTGTGTGTGTGTGTGTGTGTGTGTGTGTGTGTGTGTGTGTGCGTGTGCGTGTGCGCGCGCGACTTTATGGGTTTTCACCTTGAGCGAGGGGCCTCCTTGCAAATGTCAATGATGTTAGGAGACAAGGGAAGCCAAGACGATAGAGACATTGCGTACAAAGTGTGTGTGCGTGTCTGAGTGTGTGCATAGTCCGAAGGTATTTTCTTATTTAGGACTTTTAGATGAGCTGCGTGAAGAACAAGCAATCAAAGCAGCTTTTTGTGTGCCAAGTGGCTCCAGCACTGCTCCCAGGGGCCCCCCTGCATCCACGCTCATGTAAAAAAAATGCCCATTCCTGTTTGCCAGTTTTTTTCCCCCCCGATTCTTGTTTGCTTTTGGATTGAATTCTCACTTGACTTGTTGGGTTGCTGCACCAGAACAGCACCCCCCCCCCCTTGCCCGACCCTCCTTAAATTGGCCCCTTCATGACATGTCATTTTTATAGATAAGCATGCGGTGATGTGAAGCAGACATGCCAGATAACAGTTACAAATGTATTTGCCCTTTTGTCAAAAGTTCGATTCCCTGGTGACGCTATTTTTTGTCGTTATGATGACGGTGGGATTTAACAGCGGAATCACTAAAAAGCAACCAAATCCACCACTTTCCTCCCTGAAGGAAATCATGTAACATGACACAAGTCAAATACAAAAAAAGAAGAAAAAAAACAGTCAATGTGTGCAGTCCAACAAATAAAATAGCCAAGTGTACTTTACTGCCAGTTGTGAGATGATCAGATAGACATTTATTAGACCGATTTAGCGTATGCCCATATATGGTCATGTAGACAGCGCATGCTGAAAAATGCTAGTAATTGTAGTTAAAGAGCTATATAAAAAGCAGTCCAGTCCAGTCCGTACACTACTGGATAATCACTCGAGATCATCTTTTAGAGACATTAGACAATTTGACTTTTGGTGACTACAATCGGAAGGGAGGAAAAATACTCAGATTAGGCCAGATTATCGTTATGTGTGTACCCCACACTACTGGATAATCACTCGAGATCATCTTTTAGAGACATTAGACAATTTGACTTTTGGTGACTACGATCGGAAGGGAGAAAAAATACTCAGATTAGGCCAGATTATCGTTATGTGTGTACCCCACACTACTGGATAATCACTCAAGATAATCTTTTAGAGACATTGAACAGTTTGACCATTGATGACTATGATTGGAAGAGAAGGAAAAATACTCAAATTAGGCCCAGATTATCGTCATGTGTGTACCACACACTACTGGATAATCACTCGAGATCATCTTTTAGAGACATTGAACAATTTGACCATTGATGACTATGATTGGAAGAGAAGGAAAAATACTCAAATTAAGCCCAGATTATCGTTATGTGTATACCACACACTACGGGATCATTTTTTTTAGAGTCATTGGACAGTTGGGCTTTTTGATGACTTTGATCAGAAGCGAAGAAAAAATCTTCAAAGTAGACTAGATAATCTATGTGTGCCCCACACCACAGGATAATCACCCATGATCATAACCCATTTTTGGCACAGCTGACAATCAGGTATTTGCTGATTTAGCTTGGAAGGGAAGAAAATTGCTCAAATTAGTCATCTGCTTTAGAGTGACTTTAATTTGAGACGTCATATGTGTTTGCCTTGTGTCCAATTTGACGAGCCAACACACATGCCCACATACCTGATACACATGTGACACATCTTCGCCGCAGACTCGAGCCACTTTGAAGCTTTGTCCAAAAACAAGACGACAGAAGATAAAAGGCGGGCAGCGATGTGAACCAGATGTGAAAAAGTGCAAGAGGGCAAACGTAACACCGTCACTCTGAGACACTTTAAAAAATAAAAAAGACACCTCATGAGTTTAATGCTTTTCATCAAACGAATGCAGCACACACATATTCTCAATATCGTGTGTTATTATATTATATATATATATATATATATATATATATATATATATATATATATATATATATATATATATATATATATATATATATATATATATATATATATATATATATATATATGTATATATATATATATTATATTATTACACAAATTCTAAAGTTTTTCCTTTTAAAATTGGTTAGCTAATGCATTTATTCATTTTTTCTTCTCTCATTTAAATAATTGGTTAACTCATTCACTGCCAATGACGGCTATAGACGTCAAAAATTAATTTGAACTATTTCTATTAGTTTAAAAAAAAAATCCCACTTTTGTCAACTAGTGTATGAAAACCAAAATTTTGCTTTCAATTATGATTACAAATTTTAATCGCCTGATGCCCCTAATTTTTAATATTTTTTTTCTTTTGTTTTTTTAAATTTGTATCAGGCGATCAATTTTTTTTATATTAATTAATCGCTTGACTTCAATAGCTATCTCACGATTAATCACAAATGTTATATCTGTTCTAAATGTACAATAAAAAAATCTAGGTTTTCATACTCTTGTTAAAAAAAAGTGGAAAACAAATGTTAAAATAATAGAAATAGTTCACATGAATGTTTTACGTTTATAGCCGTCAATTGCAGTGAATGAGTTAATTGATTTACTAGTACAATATAACTAAAGTATAAAAGTAAATAAAATATAAATAAATATATATACAAAAGTAATTTTCATTACTTCCATTGGTGGAAATTGATCAAAAAGTGGAAGTGATCACAAGCACACTGACAAATACACAAATCTGAACAAACACTCTATTAAGTGCACACACTACACACTCCCTGCGGCTTTAAATTGACTCTGAGAACATAAAACCTCCAATAATGTGTGCCGAGTTCTCCGCTCAACAAAAGTGTCTGGACAGCGTCCAAAGGTTCCGCAGTGGGAGTGCTGCTCAAGTGGAAGGTACACACACTTCAACCCGTACACACACACATACACGCGCACACTCATATTATGCACATGCAGACACCGCACAGAGCCAAGGTTCTTTCAGGCCATCACATTCAAGTCAACAACATGTAAACGACTAATTGGATGTCTCACTATCGCCCTCTTTAGGTTGACTGTATTTTTTTCTTCTCTTTGGCAGCCGCTTTCTTAGGAGCTTGTCGTCATGATATTTGTTTAATTTAATATCCATTTTATTTCAAATGGTGAAAGAAAAAAAGTATATTTTTTTTACTCATCATTAATTTTTTTGAGCTGGTATAGTGACTTTAGAGCACCTCGTTGTCAGCTGTGAGTGCACGCATGATACAGAGAGAAAGGCAGAAGAGCAGGGAAGGAGGATTTTTTTTGGGGGGTGGGGGTGTCCGACTTGACAGCCAGAGAGTGGACGGACGCTTTGGGCTGGCGTGGCTGCATTAGAGCGCCTTGTTGTCAACTGTGAGTGTGCGCATGATAAGGAGAGAAAGGTAGAAGAGCAGGGACGGAGGATTTTTTATTTGATTTTTTTTAAGCAAATGTCCATCTTGACGACCACAAAGTGGGTAGCGGCTTTGGGCTGGCATGGCTGCTTTAGAGTGCCTCGTTGTGGCATGGAAAAGCCCCACAAAGACTTAGTGATGTTTAGTTTCATTTGAAAGGGATTTTAATGGCATTCAAATATTGTATTTTTGTTTAGTTTTTCAAAAAAAATTGTAAAGCCGGGAAAAACATTTTTTTATTTTTTAGTCACTATCTAGGATCCTGAAAAAAAAAACATCAGGATAACGCTGAATTCAATTAAACAGTTGGCTGCCATTCAACTATTTAAGCCTTTGATAACACAACAATTGCACTTTTGCACTAATCCTGCCTACAGAACTCCCACACATGCTGCAATTTACACGCCGGTGCTGCCGTCATGCCTTCGAACCCGGCCAAGCCGCGCTTCATTTTAATAGAAACAAGCTGCGCCGTTGACTTGTGGTATCGAAAGCGGCGCATTACTGTTTGCTCTGTTCGTTTACTTGTTTCCAGCCAACATATGCCGCGAGTGCATCGGAGTAATATAGAACAGCGCAGGAAAAAGAAAGCGCAACAACACCCTGTTACATGCCTATGAGATTACACTCAGGAACAAAGTGGAATGTCCGAGCATGTAAATAAGGAAAAGCAGACATGTGGCTTTGTCGCGGTGATTCAAATCACGTGGAGTGTGTTTTAAAACAGCAGATACCAAAATGAGTCCTAAAAAAAAAAAAAGAATGTTTTATCCTATAGGACATACAATAAAGTGAATTATTCTTAAACTATTTATTAAGAATGCAGTGGTGCCTTGAGCCACCTGGGGGCAGTATAATACAGATGTGGATTTACAGCTTCTGAATGAGTCGCTGTAATATTAGTCGATCTTCTCAGAGGATAAAGAATATTTACAGTATATTAGTATTGTTTTTGTTTTTTATCCCTCCACCATTTGTGTTCAAATATCAGTTGTTTTAAGGGTAACAAAACCGTGACACAGTTGCTATTCGTTAGCATTAAATCAACTTTAATGAGGAAAATATACTGTAGATGGCATTTTAATAGCATAGTATATCAACTGTCTTTTTAGTGTGTATTGTTATATTGTGATACTATGAGTACAGTTTGAAAAATACTGTGATATTGTATTGCGAGTTCATTATTGATGTTGCAGAGTATTTTCCAGAAATTAATTTTTCCTGCCAAAACGATGATTTTCGAATATCTGCATGAAAGTACGTTTAGATGTTGGAAACAAAACGTCAAGCTGCGAGGGAGTTTAAGTCAGAGCTTAGTAACCATGGACGCTGATCTAGCAGGGTCCAATAATCCCTGAATGTTTATTACATTTGGATGTAAACTCAAACACAGAACAGTTGATGTGTCTGTTGATGATGTTTACGTGAGAAAAAAAAAAATCCGAATCATTTAAGGTGCTGGGAAAGTTTTTTTAAAACCTCATATTTTTCATCCAAAGTGCATCGTGGAAGTTGAGATGTTGACAGGCTGTGACCGATCCATTAGCTTTTGCAATTTCGGTGTTGAAATGTGACGTATGAGGCGCGAACACGCACGAGTGTCAATCACAAGAAGCCTAAAGCCAAAAAGTGACGAGCTGGAGCAGCAGCTGTCCTTTTGGCTCAGGCAACGACTTCACAAATGTTCTTTTTAAAAAAAAAATAACAATTTTTTATTGCTGACAACATGTGCAAAGCTTAAGTTGTTGTGAACTTAATTTTGTTATTAGCTAGTTAGCTATGCGTACACGCCAAAAAAGCATTTTCCCTCAGGATAGGCCACTGGCGTGGCTGCTTTAGAGTGCCTCGTTGTCAGCCGTGAGTGCATGCACATCATGGAAAGTGGGCGAAAAAGTGAGGTAAAATAATAAAAATAAATAATCAATCTAACGTGACAGCCAGCATGTGGACAGGGGTTTCGCACGGGAGTGGCCCGCTTTAGAGCGCCCCGTTGTTGCAGTACTGAAAACTGTGTTTGCGTGCCCGTGTGTGTTTCCGCGCAGACAGACCATCATTTAGCAATTAGCCTCCCCGGTCTCAGGTCATTTGACGTAAACCTAACACACGTAACGAGCTGCATGCAATTCATTTGTTCTCTTGTGGAGGTCCTCTGCATTTTTTTTTTTTACCCCTTTTGAGCACTTTAGGACCCTGGGGGAAGCCACCCCGCACCCCCTCCTCCCCCCCGACGTCATGCTGTAAAACATCAGGGACTAGTTGCCGTGCAACATGCTCCTCAATACAACCATTTAAGAGGCCGCAGCCAAGCACAAGACAAGAAAGGTTCATGGATGCTTAAATCGAGGGCTTTGCCGCTAAATCAACACACGGGAAGCCTTTTTTCTTTTTCTTTTTTACCGTGTTAATCCTAATGGCTGCATTGACCGAGGATGGAACATCAACACATTGCTTCAAATTAATAAGGCCTGAACAAATGATAATACAGTAAAGACACATTTGAACCAAAAAAACTTCAGTCTGGAACTTGGAATTTTTTTTGTGTTTGAGCTACTCGAGCTACTCGAAAATTAATTTCGGTACCTACTAACCTGGTCGTAGTGCAGTCATTTCTAGAGGTCAAGAAACCTTTGAGACTTTTAGCTCTAGGAACTACAAGTACCAAGTCAATTTCCAAGGAACATTTATACCCTAGAACTAATAATTTATGTATGACTTTTGTACAAATTTTGTCTGAATTTGTATAAATTTAGTTCCTGAGTAGTATGTTGTATAGTATACAGAGCTACAAGTAAAATAATGCTGTAGTCCGCCATTTTTAAATTGAGTCTCAGTTTTAGTCCAATTTCAATCACGCTTGTTAGTTTTTATTACAGTTAGTCAACCTCATCTGTTTTTTATTTAGTCCGTTTTAAGTCGACAATAAATCTAGCATTTTAGTCTTTATTTTAGTCCAAGAAAACATCTAGTTTCAGTCAACAAAAACGTCAGGACAATCGTTTTACCCCTGTATATTTTTTTTGTCAGCAGATTATGTTGAACATTTCGGATCTCAAACTATTTCACATGAAATTTTCTTTCATTTTTTTTTGATGAAAAACAACTTCACACACAATTGTGAAAAAAAAAGCCAAAAAGTGGCTAGCATGGCTCTATGCTATGAGCTAGTAAGTTAGCCAGCATTAGTTAGCGGTCGGGTTAAGATTATTGTTGGACTGTTATAGCCGTTGGATTAATGTTAAATTATAACTATAAATTACTTTCTTTCTTTCTTTTTTTAACCTTTGACCGTGAATCCACCTCCTGTCTCTTCATTAGTCGACGTAAACGCATACTGATTTAGTCCCAGTTATTGTTTGTTTATTAATGAGGGTTTTAAGTCTAGACTAGTCTAGTTTTAGTCTGGTGACGATTTGTATGTTGACGAAATTATTTGTGTTTATTTTTCGCTGACGAAATGAACACTATTAGGACAATGGGAGCGCCACAAACTTGGAGCTTTAGGTGGAAATGCGACTATAAAGTCAGATATTTTTCGATAGACCGCGACATCTGCTCTCCATTACCTCACAACGGTGACGATCCATCCTAGCCGAGTGATTGATACCGACTGGTTCCCTTGAATTTGGGGACTTTTTCCCCGTTGCCGAGAGATGTTCAGCAACAACTGCGCCGTGTTTTCTTCCTCCCGCAGTGTCTCGCTCCCAGGCATGGTCGCAACGGCAGCAGGTGCTGATGGAGAACGTCACCCAGATGTCGGAGCGTTCCCGGCTGCTCCAGCAGACGCTGGGCGAGACGCCCGAACGGGCCGACCTCCTGGAGAACATCTGGAAGCTGGAGAATCTCTTCCAGAACTACAGCGACAGGCTGCAGAAGCTAGAGATTCTCATCAAGGTGCTTTTTTTTTTTCTCTGTGTGTGTGTGTGTGACGTCTTGTCAATGTTCTTGTTTCTGGAGGTTAGTTAGAGTAGGAAGACTCAAAGGTTTCACAATTTAGCATAGCCCAAGTATAGATAACCGAAATTGGTAACAATAAAACTAGAGAGTGTGTCTGAGGTGCCAAGCGGGTCTCTAAAGGTCGACAGCTGACCCCGAAGAGCCTCATTGTTCCTCCCAGAGCCTGGAGGTGGAGCTGAGAAGCATGCAAGCTCACTCCCTGCAGTCCGAAGGCTACCTGGTGCAGCTGGATGAACGGCTGTCGTCGTTCAGCAGCTCCACCGGCAGGAACCTGACGGGCTTGACTGCCGAGGTGGCACGCACCTCCACCTGGCTCCACGACCAGACCATGCTGCTCAGGTTAGCCGGGTTAGCTTAGCGCGGCTACCGTGACGTCCCAACACATGCTGACAACCGAGTGTTGTTGTTTTGTTTTGTTTTGTTTTAAAGAGAGACTTCGGGTCAGGTGACCGGGCTGAGAGACAAGCTGGAGGAGGTTAACTGGACGGTGGGAGCTGTTAATCACACCGTCAGCAATGACATCAATATTCACCATTTGAAAATACGTGATCTGCAGGTAACATTTCACACTCACGTTTCTCTTTTTAATTACTTTTAAATTAAATCCACACATATTTTTTTGTCACCATAAATGTTCATTTTAAGTCCTATGTAACATTACCATTTATTAGCCTAACATAAGTCCACTAGCTTAATTCTACATTCAGTACAATGGGAAACACATAGACAAGCTAGTGGATATTAGCATTGCTAACTTGGAACAAAACATGTAAGATTGTTGCCTAAAAGTTGCTTTACTTCCTTTCTTACATACTTTTGACAGCCCGAGTTTTATGCTAATCTGATTTTAGCTTGCATAAATCCGCTAGCTTAATGGTAACATACAGTACAATGGGAAACACAATAGGCAAGCTATCGGATATTAGCATTGCTAGGTTGGAACAAAACAGTAGCTTGTTGCCTGAAAGTTGCTTTACTTCCTTTCTTGTATACTTTCTTGTATACTTTTGACATCCCACATTTTATGCTAAACTGATTGTAGCTTTTTTTAAATATTTTTTTTTCCCGTAGATTCAGATCAGCAACATCACAGAGGACACATCCAGTCTGTGGGTGACGCATGTCCATACGGAGGCGCAACTTCGAAACGAGATGGAGATCTTGAACACCCTCACCGAGGACTTGCGCCTCAAGGATTGGGAGCACTCCTTGGCCCTGAAAAACATCAGCTTCCTAGAAGGTCAGCTGGAGTTACTCCTAGTCAGGTTTTTTTTTTTTTTTACCCTTTCTCTTCATTTTATGCATGCACTCACAGCCAGCAATGAGGCACTCTTTGAATTAATGTTACCGGATTTTTCAACATAAGCTTTTATACATGAATACTGTCCTGCCATTTCATACATTAGAAACACTTAACAGGGCTGTTCCTCGTAAATCTTATTTTGGGTGGAGGAGCTGTCCAGAGCCGAGATGTTTTCTCGGTGACTCGTGAGCATAATGCTCTTCACATGCCAATAATTCAAATTTATGTGGAATACCTCTTGGGTGTGACTGTCACACTGCCAGGCTTCTCGGCATTATTATGCTCATAACGGAATCATTACAGTGCGGCGGTGTACCTAATGAAGTGTCTGGCCTTCGTGTACATGGTTCAAATATGAATCAATTCGAGTCTTCATCGGGTCATTCATAGATATTTGTCGCCGTCTTTTTGCAGGACCTCCAGGGCCAAAAGGAGAGAAGGGTGACACTGGGCCACTGGGGCACACCGGGGCCTCTGGATTAACCGGTTTAAGAGGTTCGTACATCGGACTAATGTGGAAAAAAAAGTCTAATGACTAAGGAATAAATGTAAACAGTCCAGGAAACTCGTTACGCTGTGTTGCAATGGAGGTTTGTTTTGATTCCTCGCGGCCTGAATCCTTGTTCTTGAAATAGAAAACACACAAAAAAGAAAAATAATACTCAGGTTTACAGTTTTACAAGCCCTTTGCCATTGCTGAATCTGCCAGTTAAACCATGAAAAGTATTTGGACTTCCTCCCTCTACAAAATGTGTGCTATGATGCAATCCATCTGCAGATGTGTTGCTATGTGTAAAAACGGAAAATACACAAAAAATATGGAGACTTTTCTTCTACAGAACGGGCCCGAGTTCAACTTTGAAGGAGTTATATAAAATTGCATAAAATAAATATATTGTGTTTTACAATAATATATTAATTATATTTATAATTTCCGCTTCTTCCTTGACAATCGCACCATGTTTTTGTGGTTCTTTTTTTTTTCTTCCTTAAATGCAGTGTAGTTTCTTATATGTGGTGCCTCAAAACCCAACGTAGCCGTTCCAGTTTTACAATTGCAGCATGCTAGCGTGCAATGGGTCCAAGTAAAACTCTCTCTGGGGGCTGAAATTTGAAAGAATGCGCTCGCGAAAACCCAGTTTGACCTTCAAGTGTGTTTTCACACCAAGAGCACTGAGACTGGAGTGGCATCAAAGTCCCTCCTGCTCTTTAAACATAACACAGCTGCTCAGCTGGCGTCGTCACGCTGTCTTACGGTAAAGGTGACGCCAGCGCGAGCAATTACACGGTGGAAAAACACGACTTAAGACTTTTCGGGTGAGTGTGTGAAACGACAGGTCATCCGTCTTTGTTTGTCGGAGGCAATCCTACCATGAAGGAAACGTGTGAACGCTCATTTATCAGCAGTCTCATGACTGCCACCCAACCATCAGTTTACTGAGGAGCTGCGATGTCGCCATGTAGATCAGTATATCTGTATTATACTGCCCCCAGGTGGCCGAGGTACGTACAGCAGAAGGAGCAGCACAATATTCATTGAAGGGAAGCAGTTATGTAATTACTATTTTTTCATTACAATATTTTACAGTGCCTTTTTCCTTATTTGTTTTTTTTTGCAGCGTGCTGGAACGGATTAAAAGCATTTCCATTAACGGCAATTGCAAGCAAATTTTGATTGCTGTCGTCTTATGTCTCCGCAAGAGGCTTATTGATTTTTGGTGATAGTTCTTAATTAGTATCGTGATTTCTGAACTGAGCCAAAACAAATAGTGTCCCCTGAGTCTATTAATACCGATAGATGTCTGTGACTCGTTGCTGAGGAGCAGTCACAACACAAGAGCGAACATGTGTTGCTCATTAGCGTGTTAGATCGGAGTAGCTCCAGCGTGCTTACTGTAAACACAAACGCACACACACACACACACACGTTCATTACGGCAGAGAAATAGATTTTATTAGCAGGAGACGGGGGAGAAAAAAGGGAAAAGATATCTGTGTTTTTCTCCACTTTTTTGGCCGGGAGAAAAGCTTCGGAGCGTTTATCCGGCGATGTCGTCCATCAATGATGTCATGGTGGCGCCCAGGGAAAGCTGGGAATGGACCAGTTCAATTTGCGAGAACATGTTTGGGCAATTGTGTGCGTCCAACTTTTGTGGGAACCGCTTGGGGGAAGTTTCTTGTTCTGTTCCCAGAGCACGACGAACGATCCGTGAAGATCTACTTGGAAGAACGCTATGGGCAAGCCAGGTCCTCTTTCGTTTCATTTTAATTGAAAAAATATGCACACATTACAGGGATATTACACAAGTGCAGAACACTATAGGACAATTAGTCTAGCATCTTTCTTTTTCCTACACATAATGTTTGAGCTGCCAAAATAGTTCTTGTTAAAGCCAGTGGTGGCTGTAGTTTATCAAACCAGGTCGTCACGGGGTTTTTCCATGACAACGAGGCACTCTAAAGTGACCACACCAGTGTTTAAGCCCCAGTTCACACTATAGCTGTTTTCCTCATTCTTCACTTCTTTTCTTCTCCTTGCACTTCCACCTTTTCTCACTCTGGCATGCGTGCACTCACGGCTGACAACGAGGCGCTCTAAAGCAGCCTCGCCAATGAACTATCCAAAGGAAGGAAGCATTTTTTTGGCTGGTAGGCAGCGCTAGGTTGCTAACTTCACGTCACAATTTTACCGGACAGCTGCTGAATATTCATTTAGTATGTTTTGGTGATAATTGTATTCGGTCTTTACAGTTAAGTAAAAAAAAAAAACATCAACCTCTCTTGTTGCCCAAGTGACTTTCATGTTCAATGTCCGTAACCTCTGACCTCTGACTGATATTTTGTGGAAAATCTCCCCAAAAGAGTGCAAACTCAGGACTCACGTTTACGGTTCGGCCAGAAAGTAGTCATAGCGCTTTACTTTATCCGCAATTTGTTATGTAACAAAACACTTAGAACCCACCTTGTACATAAGTACTCACAGCCTTTGCCCAAAGGCTCTTTTGATATCTTGATTCTAATGTACTGTACATGTGAATAACTTCCAGATGCACCGTATTTTTATGTCTCTTTAAGGCTTTCCCGGAGAAAAAGGCATCCCGGGACTTTACGGTGTCAAAGGATCCACTGGTGACGATGGCAGTCAAGGAGAAAAGGGGGACACGGGACCTGTCGGACCAAAAGGTGGGTGAAAGGCAAGGATGGGTGCAAAAGTTGGGCGGTGTAACAACGTGTCAAGATGACTCAGTAGAGTTAGTTGGGAGTAACAATGTGTCACGTTGACTTAGTCCGTAGTTAGTTGCTGTTGACAGTTTATGTTGACACGGTCTGTAGTTAGTCAGAAGTAATATTGCATCATGTTGACTTATTCTGTAGAGTTAGTCTGAAATATTGACATGATCTGTAACATTATTTGTAAGTTACAAAGATTGACTTTGATTGAAGGAGCTAGTTGGAACTACAGTCAGTAGAATTTGTTGTGAGCAATGGTTGTCGAGTTAGTTATCAGGAAAAATGTGTCACATTGAATTGCTCAGTAGGCTTAGTCAACAGTAATAATGTGTCATGTTAACAAGATCAATAGAATTATCCAGGTGTGTGATCAAGTGAGTTATTTGTGACTAACCTCACTAGAGTTAGTCCCCAGTACCAACGTAATATGAAGACTCGTCAGTAGAGTTAGTCGAGAGTAACAATGTGACACGTTGACTAGGTCAGTAGAGTTAGTCAGAAGTAACAATGCACCACGTTGACTAGGTCAGTAGAGTTAGTCGGAGTAAAAATGCAATATGAAGACTCGGTCAATAAAGTTAGTCAGAAGAAACAATGCTATATAAAGACTTTGTCAGTAGAGTTAGTCAGGAGTAACATTGCAATATGAAGACTCGGTCAGTAGAGTTAGTCAGGAGTAACATTGCAATATGAAGACTCGGCCAGTAGAGTTAGTCGAGAGTAACAATGTGCCACGTTGACTAGGTCAGTAGAGTTAGTCAGGAGGTAACAATGCAATAAGAAGACTCCGTCAGTAGAGTTAGTCCGGAGTAAAAATGCAATATGAAGACTCGCTCAGTAAAGTTAGTCAGAAGAAACAATGCTATATGAAGACTTTGTCAGTAGAGTTAGTCAGAAGTAACAATGAAATGCATCATCTTGACTAGGTCAGTAGAGTTAGTCAAGAGTAACATTGCAATATAAAGACTCGATCAGTAGAGTTAGTCAGAAGAAACAATACAATATGAAGACTTGGTCAGTAGAGTTAGTCAGAAGTACAATGCATCATGTTGACTATATCAGTAGAGTTAGTTGGGAGTAATGTGTCAGGAGAGTTTGTCGTAAGTAACGTCAGTAGTTCGTCGCGAAAAACAAGGTGTCACGTTGACAAGGTTAGTAGTGTAAATGACAGATTCATGTTGACAGTAATCATCACGAACAATGTGTCATATTGACATGATTAGTAGAGTTAGTCTGGAGTATGGTATATAGAAGACTTAATTTTAACTTGTAAAAAACAACATTGTACAACCCGATTCAGTCCAGGAAGTGTTTTTGTGTTGAGGTATGGGTTTTGCACCACCACATGGCAGGTGTAGCAATAGTCTCGAAAGTAAAAATCAAAACAAATTAAAGCCCGCCGTTTGACTAAAAACAAAACAGCCCTCTCGGGTGAAAACGAGCAACAAATGGCACCCCGACAGACTTGACTGTCGTTTTTGGACCGCAAGTCTATTCCGTGAGCAAGCGTTTTGCTTTCCGAGCTGCCAATGGAGGCTGAAACCACAAATCAGAGGAAATTTCATTTACGACCGCTTAACACTTTGATTCTCCCGTGGCAGGCCGGTGGCCTCTAAACTGTTTAATTTATACCCAAATTCGAGGGTTTCCAGGGAACAAAAACTACACCACATATGCGCCAAATATCCACCCCGTGAACTGGAATGTTTCAGCAGTCAAACAACTCGGAAGTTGACCTAAAATTCTGAGGAAAATGACGGTCCAAAAGTGAACATTAGTCCAGAATCTGGTCAAAACAAATAACAAAAGGCAGCAAAAAAAAAAAGAAATTTTTTTTTAAGTGAATTCTGCCAAAAACAACATGATGACATCAAGTGTCCTTTTTGTGTTGTGTCTCCAGGGGAACGGGGAGAACGAGGGATGAAGGGAGATAAAGGTGACAAAGGAGTCAAAACAGGTGAGAATCCGTTTTTTTGTGTGAGTCGTAGTCAAAGTCAAGTCTTTGGAAACGTGTCGTCACATGCTAACCTGTCACTCTTTGAATTTGTGATATAATGCCGGACGCCCGTCATCGACGCTCCCTGATAGCTTTCTAACACGTCTTGGCTGACGGCCATGTTGGCAAAAATAATTCCAGATGACGCTAGAATATTCACAGGGAGCGGCAAGAGTCGCACGCCGATAAATGCTCCGCCCTATTTAGACAAAGTGAGAGAGTTGTTGCTGAATTTAGTATTGGTGCTTTCAAAGCTTTCAAAGTTTATTGAAGCACGATTTGATTGATGGCGAGCGTCGAATTAAATCATCAATCATTTGGTTAAAGCGTCCGGACCGTGTACCAAAATCAACATTTGACAGTGGTGAACTTATGAGCTGATTATTTTACAGTCTCCCCGAAACACACTTGCTCAGATATTTTTCCCGTTGCTCAGCTTTGCTTTTAAGGCTTCAAAGGCCAAAGTTTGGAATCGTATCCAGTACCCTCGAAGAAAATGGCACACGTGTTTCTCCTCCATCTAAACGTTCTTGTGAAGTGTAGACGGATGTTTGTGTCACGGCCTTCCTGTGTGTAGCATGTTTAGCATTCTTAGCTTCTTGCTAGCCTGCCCAACGCGCATGAAAGAAGACGAATAGAAGACAATAGCACGCTGAGGTTAAGGCTAGGCTAGCCAAGTTGTTTCGCGCACTGATGTTAGCTTTTAGCTTATTTTGTGGACTATGATTTAAGCGCGACAAAATCTATGAAAGCTTTAACAGTATTTTCCTAGCATCATTTTTAGGCTTAGATTATTCTTGGAGCTCATTTTTAACAAGCTAAAATGCTTCTTTTTTTTAAGCTAGTAATATCCATGTTTTCATTTCTATGTGTTTTTAATATTCTCCTTCACTGCTGATTATGTGAACATTTACAGATGTAGGAAAGCTTATTTTAGCTGTCAGGTCTTCCAGATTAATACCAGACTCAGATGAATCGTTTTTTTTTTTGTTTTTTTACATCAAAGTCCTTTTGGCAAAGTAAAAAAAAAAAAAACTGAATGTAGTTTGTTTGATGTGTAAGGTTGAAACCAAGCCACATTTCATTAAACAGTTAACACAAATGTCCCGCACGTGTAAATGCGGTAAAATCCTGTCTTTTGTCCTCTCAGTGGAAGACAACCCAGTGCGACTGGTGAACGGGTCGGGCCCCCACGAGGGCCGCGTGGAGGTCTTCCACGAGCGGCGCTGGGGGACGGTGTGCGATGACGTGTGGGACAAGAAGGACGGCGACGTGGTGTGCAGGATGCTGGGATACCGAGGGGCCGCCGAGGTCCACAAGACGGGACGCTTCGGACAAGGTAAAAAAATAAAATAAAAAAATCGAAAGTAGTCCTTATTGGTGTTGTCACATTCGGTGCCGGTCCAAACTTTCAATAACATTTCCTTCATGGCTGTGTTCCCGCTTAGGCAGCGGTCTGATCTGGATGGACGATGTAGCGTGCACAGGGTCCGAGGTCGCCATCCATGAGTGCAAGTTCTCCGGTTGGGGCAAAACCAACTGCGGCCACGTGGAAGACGCGGGCGTCACCTGCCTTGGCTAAGGGAACTTTAACCCCTTCACAACCAATCCAATCCTTTGGTCCTGGTCCCCGGGCACGTTGTCGTAGTTTTGACTTTTGTGACGCAACTTAGTGGGACCAACAAGATGGACATAGAGACTTTCAAAGGAGAGAGCTATCTTGGAAACGGACCTCCATTTTGGGGCAGCCGCTGCTCAAGACTTCCAATCTTCCGACCGTCACCATTTTGTGCCTTACTTTGAGGAGGCTGATGAAATAAGATTTCTTTCTGGTAGCTATCATCTTCATCGACGAGACGGCAATAAACAGAATCTATGCTTTGATATAATGATACAACGTCATCGAGGAATCCACGCAGTAAAATGCATAGGAAGTCGGCCATTTTGTTTGCCTTAGTTGTTCAACAAATTCCAAAACAACATTTTTAACCCGCTTTATTTGGAAAGAGGAGCTCGTCGTTAGCGTCGCACATGCTCGCGGTGTGTTTCTCATTACAGCCCACTGTTTTGTTTAAAGGCGTCTCGCTCTCACGGAGCGAAAGTGTCGCCAAAGCTAACACGCGGCTTCCATTTTGTTTATTTTCCCTGTCCCGCTTTGTCATCACAACACGTCTCGTCTGGCGGCCACAGGGACGCAAACAGGATATCCTCCACTCTTCTCTGCATATTATATTAGAGACTCATCGGTCATGACAGTTTTGGCCGCTAACGTGCCAGCGCACTAACATGCAAATGAAGGAATGGTCTTTTTTTAATTTTTTTTTATTAAATGTAACGAAACGTTGTTGGCATCGTGTTGGATGGATTCACATCAATGTCGGTGACTCGTTTCTAATTAATTTGTATTTTAAACATCAATGGAATCTGACCTTTTGTTGCTAGTTTGAATTTGTGGGGCACAATCTTTACTGCCCCAAAGTTCAAAAAATGGGAGATATGTTGGTCACGGCCACTTCAAAAAGAGGAGGTTTGCGAAGGAAATGTTTCTAGAAACAACACTTAACTCTTTGACTGCCAGACGTTTTCAGAAGAGAGATGCCGTGGGTGCCAGCCGATTTAAGCATTTTGACTGATCTTTCAAGGTCCACAGAAAATTATGTGTTTGGACTATGGAAACACACAAACTACCAAATGAAAGATTGAACTCTCATCTTTCATCAGAAAAAAAAGTTTGTTTCTACCTTATTCCGTTTTTCAGTAATCAACAATAGAAAATGGTTAGTTTCACCTCTGTTTTGAAACAAACGTCTTTTAACGTCTTTGGCACTCCTCCGTAGGATTTTACTAAACGTTATTTAACGTTTTTGGCAGTCAAAGAGTTAAAAGCATCAGACAAGTATAAAATTTAATTTGAGCGTGGGGGGGGGGGGCACTGCAGCATTTTCTTGAGCTACTGGGGCACTGCTCCAAGTGCCCCTTATCCAGACAGGAAGTTAAAAACACACCTTTAATTGAATTGCAAAATACAGTTATAAAAGAAGGAAAACTAAAATATAAACTCTATTTCTGGAAGAAGGAAAGTATCCGCATCTTCTGTAGCTATGGGGCGCTGCCCCACCTGCCCTTAATGCCAGACAGAAAGCCAAAGATCCACGGTATGAATTACTGAAGAGAAGGAAATTTGGAGCTCCTGGGGCACTGCCCCAAATGCATCCAACACTAACAGAAATCCAAAAACCTACCTATATATTAATTGTAAAACACATTTAGGAAAACATGGTGTCTTTTGAAACCCGCTGGGGCACTGCCCCAGGTGCCCTTAGAACACACAATAAGCCCAAAAATTCCTCATTCCTGGCGGTCGGACTGTTGTTTTCTCTCGGGATGAGAAGTGGCGATTTGATCTCCTGTTTGGACCGATACTTAAGCCTCTTGCGGTTAAATATTTTCACGTTGTACCTTTTTGAAAATGTGAACTGCTCTTTAAAGTGTTGTTGTTTTTTTCCAATATTCTTGGTTGCATGTCATACATGTGTTTTTTATCATGCTGCGTCGGTTGCTCCAACATTTACTTGAAGGGCTACGGCGACTTAACAACGCTCAAATTATTTGATAGTACGTTGCTTGATTTGTACTTGTACTACTAAATTCTGCATATGCACTGCCAACATAATAAATGTGTTTAAACAGGTGAGCTCACTTCTCTCTGGCAACATCTCTTGATTGGCAGCTTAAAGGTGCAATCGCACGTATGAACGTTTCCACGTGTGACGCACAGATGGTTGCCGGTGATGCCGTCAACTCGGTAAACCAGCAACAACTTTTTTTCAATTAATTATAATGCAATAATAGCTTAATACAAGAATACATTTATATGAAGAGTTCTGGGGGGGGGGGGCTATTTTGTGATTATTTTGTACCATCCCGTCGTCTTTGATATTAAGATAACAGATTAACAAATTAACATAAATACTACAAAAATAAACTAAGAAATGCAATTTTTTTACTAAAAACAATTACTCTGCTTGATTTGGATTATTGGTTTAATTTTGCAATACCCAGGAAATGCAAGTTAACATGAAAAAAATTAACACAAGCTAAATAATTTCATAACATGCAAAGAAACTATAATAATTTTATGTGAGGAAATTATTTTCTCTTTGACTGACAATCAAACCCCCTTCAGTGTTAAGGGTTCATTTTTTCACACAATGTTTAAATTGCATGACAGTTTTATGGCAGTTTATTGGCCCGGGGAACTTTCCAAGCTCACATTTGAGCGGTCCAACTTTATGTTACTCGCTAAATTAATTGCGTGATGTCATGAATTTTCTCGTCAATTTATTGATTTACTGCACGGGGGGGCAGCACTATTCCAATAAAGGAAGAATATGAACCTGCCATAAAAAATATCTCTTCATCCTTCTTGCGGACACGTGTTTTTTGTAAGGCTGGATTTCTGACGGATGCACATTGCCTTGAGATACGAGCTTTCACTTGGTCAATTTTATGCTTCGACTTGCGAGCATTGGAAGCAGGTGTCCCAATGAATCACCATAGGCTGATGTTTTCTTTTTTCAAGAATGTTGCAGGTGTGCACAGAGACACGTTAGTTTGTCCTTTTCCCACCTGTGACCATCAACCAAACTCATCTTCATGTTGTAAAGTGCACCACAACATGAGCCTGCGTAGACCACAAAACATTAGCACATTTTCCCCTTTATACCAATAAAAGAGGAATGGTGAGGAAAGACGAGAGCGCAATGTTCAGTCCTCTTCATCCAAACAGAGTCCGTTGTCGCATTCCTGCTCCTTGGGCTCAAAGGAAGAGTTCTACCCGGGTCAAAGGTGACTTGACGGGGGACGAGTTGTGCTGTGTGAAGAAGGAGGAACTGTTGGAGGTCAATGCCATTCTCTGGCATTCAGCAGACAAATGTATTCATAAAAAGTACCACAATGTGCTTATTGTGTTGATAACTTAAGATCGTCAGTGATCGATGACTGAATGGCAGTGTTGTCCTCCAGTGCAGCTCAAAAAGAACAAACCATTCGAACTACTAAAGACGTGTACGCATCCAACTATTATTGCTGCCAGGTCATAAAAACACACAACACTAGGCTGAAGAATAACATCATAAAAAAAAACAAGCATAGCTGCATTGTTGAGTTTTTTTCATAGCAAATGAAATAACAAACGACTGTTGGCCAGACAAAGGGATCATTTTCCAAATTGAATTTTGATGGATGATGTGTTTGTTTTGATTTTATGTTATTTTAACCATCACGTAGAAATCAAGGCATTGACAGTATCCGCCACATCACTGACTTCTGGTGGACAAACGTTGTATGGCAACTACGGCGAGTCAGAACAGAATTTAACTTCTTGCCATAAAATGGTGACACATAAATTTATATTATATCATTAATATCATAAAGGCTGTATTGGATTTGAAACGCGTCTTAATCTGCAATGATTATTTTTTGTGCGCTTGTGTAATGGGTTTTAAGCGACTTTAGTACTGTTTGTCCTTCCGAGGCTTCCGTCAACTTCCGACATTACGTTGACAATTTGAAAGTTCGGCGCGATCATTTTCTCCTCTCAGTAGTTTCCATTCAGCGACAAAGACAGGTAAACACAAAACCCATTTTAAGAAAATACGCTCAAACGCTTCTTCTCGTTGGCAGTCGCTGTGCTAACTGTGGCTTGGCCTCGTCGCCATTTTGTAGTCGTGCAGGAGTCTTAGCTTCGTTGCTAACAGCTAGCATCAGCTGTCATGACGTCTGCGACGCTATTGTATGGTCTACGTAACATACATGTAAAATCAGTGAGTTATAATAATATTAATGCAAACCTGAGAGCACAACACAGAATAAAAACATGACATTAAGTCACTAAGTCGTCATTGGCTCATGGGAGTGTAAAAGTGTAGTAAATTCTCCCTGTGTTTGTATTCAACAGCATGGCAGAATTCACCACCCCTCAAATGTCCAGAATAAGGAGTGTTGGAATCTTAGGAAGAAGCCCCATCAACATCCCGGCCTCACCATTCATGAAGAAGCTCGGCTGCGGGACGGGAGTCAGCGTCTACCTGATGGAGAGGTGACAAGTGCCTTCTTAACGTGAAAGCGGCTCACTACTTAACTCGTCAATTTGATTCCAGGGTGGGGAAGACGAACGCGTCACCCTGGGCCATCAAGAAGCTCAACAGCAAATGTGCCAGTAAACAGGCCGCGGTCTACCAGAAGCGTCTGAAGGAGGAGGCAGAGGTCCTCAAGGGAATCGACCATCCTAACATTGTCGGTGAGAGACAAAAGTCACAAGCCGGCAAATACGACTCAGGTTTCCTGTCAATGTTTGTACGTTTATGTTGATTACCGAATGTCGGGTGTGAACCCGCAGGTTTCCGAGCGTTGGCCACGGCCAAAGACGGCTCCAAGTGTTTGGCCATGGAATTTGGAGGTGAGCAGTCGCTGAACGACCTCATCGAGAAGCGCAGAGAAGATGGCCGTCAGGCCTTTCCCGCCGCCATTGTTGAAAAAGTGGCGCTTCACGTGTCCCGTGGACTGCAGGTAAAAAAAAAAAAACGTGTGTTCAAGAGACGTTATTGCGAGCCTTGCGCTTTTCCACAAGAAGTTCCGAGATACCTCTCTCAACATGACACCGACTCCGCGCAGTATCTTCACAACGAGAAAAAACGGCTGCACGGCGACATGAAGTCTTGCAACGTGGTCGTCAAGGGCAACTTCGACGCCATCAAGATCTGCGACGTGGGCGTGTCCCTCCCGCTGGACGAGAACATGACAGGTAGCGTGACGCCGCGGACGCACAATGCGTGCTTTCAGACGTGACACAAAGAAATCTGTGTATGTGTTTTGGGTCAGTGTCGGACCCAGAGGCGGACTACTTCGGCACGGAGCCCTGGAACCCTAAGGAGGCCTTGGAGGGGGGCGACATCACAGACAAGGCCGACATCTTCGCCTACGGCCTGACCCTGTGGGAGATGATGGCCCTGGCCATGCCTCACGTGGACCTGCCGCAGCATGACGACGACGACGACGATGATGATGATGAGGAGCAGGATGAAGGTGAGATGCTTTGGAAGACAATGTGGGAAGATGAAAGATGACGGTGTGGTGAAGCAGCATGTGGCTCAATGCCATCAATTGTGTTTGTGAATGTTCTTCGTTCACTGGAATGTTGTGATCATTTCTCAGTATTATCAAATTAATTTGGGAGGGGAAAAGAAGAGATTTATTTGAAGTGGGGTGTTTATTTGTTCAAACAGGTGCTGAGGTTGACATCAAGTAGTAATCTGATAACCAATTAAAAAAATTAATAAAACTCTTATTCATTTAATTCTCTTTTATTTACACTTGAGGACAATTTGTATAGTTCGATACATTTATCATCATTTTTTAAAATTGATTTTTGATCATATATTTTAATTCTACAACAAATAATTTATAAAATACAGTGGGTATTAAAAGTCTACACACCCCTGATGAAAAGCCACTTTTTGTGATATGAAAAAATGAGACCAAACTGAGTCTTTTCAAAACTTTCTCCACTATTTGTGTGACAGAACTTGTGCAAATCGTTTTCTGGGTAAAAAAATTAAAACGAAAACAAAATAATGTGGCTGCACAAGTGTACACACCCTCTTTGCCTACGGTTGTTGTGGCTGTGATCAGAATTAGCCAATCACACTCATACTCGTGTTAGAAGGGAGTCGGCAGTGGCATACACCTACCGCCGTTTAAAGTGCCTCTGATGAACCCCAAATATAGCTCAGATGTTCTAGTAGGCTTTTCATGACATTTTTTTTCTCCAAACACTGATTGCTATTTGTTACTGTAACATTTCCCTCTACCTTGGCTAAGGTGGCATATAAGTTGAAACGGCATTATTGTGGTAAATTGGAACAGAAAAATACCTGAAACAAAGAGCCACATCCACTCCAAAATAATCCAAAAATGTCTTTTTCAGACGAGTCGATGGAGGAGAGCTTCGACGAGGAGGCCTACTTCGCCCGGCTGGGCACGCGCCCGCCGCTGGACGCCGAAGCACTCGGCGAATCCTACAGGAGGATGCTGGAGCTCTTTTACGTGTGCACCGAGGAGGACCCCAAGAAGAGACCCTCGGCCGCGCAGATCGTGCAGGCGCTGGAGAGCAACGCTGAGCTTGGCCAAAACAAGAGCAGCCTGTGAGGTTTGCGCGTCGTGACGACATCGCTTGTAAATGTTTATTTGTGCACAGCAAACGCATTTCTATCACTTCATTACACTAAATTAGCAAATCTACATTTAGAATTACACAATGTTAATCTCAAATGACTCTTCTATTGTGATTGAATTGACTACGTGTCTAATGTTCAAGGAGTTTTGTACTTGCTTTATACAGGGATGTGATTTGACCAAAGTGAAATTATCTGAAAATTTAGCCGGGGTCTGGGGGCCGCTGGCACCCAGCTAGGTCCAGGGTCCGTGTTTTTAAGTACTTTCAATGCACTCACATGACAAAGAAATAGACAAAACAACAGCATAAATTTTCAATGTATATTGAACTATCCCATATAAAATGGCAGTTTTAGTCAACTCAAAATCAGTCACATTCAAAAACATTGGACTGCCTTTGCTTTTAAAAACTATCACTGAGAATATCATCATATCTAACTAATGTGATTACTAAGTTAACACATAAATAATGTTGAAGAGTTCAAATTTCATGAACAAATAATTGTATCATGACCAAATGAAAAGTAACTCATATTAGAGCATACCACAAATGTCTTTGTTATAGCAGAAGATGTTCTCTGTCGGAGTCATGTGCATACACAATGAACTACTAAAAAAATAAAAAAAAATAAAAATCGGATTTTTTTTTGGGGGGAGGAGATAATAAAAAAAAAAGCGGAATTCCGCGAATTAGCGGAAAAATCACATCCCTGTTTATACTCTTAAAATAATTGACTTCCATTTCGTATGCATGCAATGTCACTTTGTCCAAAAGTAAACAAGTCCATGGGATTAAAACATCCGTTTATTAAACTTTTTACAACATAGAATCCTCCCCAAAACACGTCATTCAAAAGGAAGACGGGAAAACTCGGTCAACAAAAACATCAAGAGGAACTCATTTCCATATAAAGATCCGCAAGAAAAACTAATGCAAATATACAACACTTAGCCCTGAGCTGAAAAGCTTGACTGTCCATACAAATCAAAACCAAAGTCGGCGTGACGACTGGCGGTCACTTCACGCGATGAAGTTGTAGACGAGGAACGTGGGCGTGCCGCAGTACGCCGTGGCAAACTGTTTGCCGTCCGGCGTGGGGTCAGAGAAGGCGATTTCATCCTTTGTCAGGTGGCTGCCGTACATGAAGGTGCTCCTTAAACGGAGAAAAAAAAGGAAAATGAGTCGGTGGGATCCAATTGTTATTATAGTCGTGACCGCTGACGCCCCCAAAATGGCCGACTACCTGACGGTGTCCAGCATGCGGCGGGCGACGCCCTGGCGGCGGGCCAGGCTGAAGACCCACACGCGACTGACGCCGCACAGCGCCTTCTCACACGCGGTGGAGCAACACCACGCCCGGTGCCGGTCCATGAAGTCGTCCTTGGTCATGTCCTTGTACTGATCCGGCTGCTCCAGCACTCGGAAGGCCTACGGGAGAAACGGTCTTAAGCTCTTTAAATAGCTTGACATTTGAATTTTCAGATTTGAGGTTTTAAGTATACATAAAAGTGACAGAATCCTTAAAGCTGCAATATGGAACTTTTTTTCCCCAAAAAATAACTTTACAGTAAGTTTTTTCTTTGATCATTTATGACTAAAACATCTTCTAATTAGTAGATTAACACCTTAGCTGTATCAATCAATATTCATATTTTTTTTAATTGGTAAACAAGTCTTTGGGTAAATTTGGCCATAATTCAATTTGATCATGGTGGCTTTTCATTTAGTCTTAAATTGGTTGGAAATTACCTTTTAATGTATCAGGTCTTTAAATTGAAAAAAATAAATAAAATATATTGACAAGTGGAATTTCAAGGTCTAGATTTTTTTTTTAAACCGGTGAAGCCTCATTTGATTAAATTGGCCTTTAAAAAGGCGTTAAAAGTGGCCTGAGTAGAGTGCTTTTCAATTATTTTTGTTCTATCCCCACCCGCAAGAAAGAAGAAAAATATTGTATTGTAGTGTATAATATACACAGCTCAAATTGGTAAGCACCACTGCCACCTACTGCAGTGGATGTGCAATTACATTTTATTCCTGAAATTCCCCCTAAAAAAAATCCCGCATTGTCAAAGTTGACTTTAAAGGATTCTAAAAAAGTCCTAAATTTTTAAAAGACTAATTTTTTTTTTAATGACATCAAACTGTCCTTAAAAGGTTGTCTTCCTGAACACCCCCCCCCCCCCCCCCCCCCACAGTTTTTCCAAAAGTACCTGCTGTATGGATTCCGCCACCAGGCAGCCCACCACCATCCGATCGGTGTTGACAAACAAGTACGTCTTGGCCTGCGCGGGTCTGCTCAGCGTCACCTGCTGGAAGCCCAACTCGTTGTCTGCCACGCGGCGAACCTCCTCCGCCTGGAAAACAAAATACTTTTATCGATATTGCATAAAGTGTAAAAGTAAAAAAAAAAAAAAAAAAAAAACTTCTTGAAATTAATGTGTACAGATCAATCAGACTTTGTTTACCTTTTTGATGGCGTACTTGGGATCATCCGGCATGACCATAATGATCTTCCCGTCCCAGAACTCACCCACAACCCTTTCCTTCTTCCAACCCTGAAAAAAAAAAAAAAAAAGTTTGAAAAGTCCTCCCGTGGACAAATGAATGTCCGTCTCCTCCGACGTCATTACCACAAACTTGATGGAGTCCAGAAGGCTCTGGTGGAACTGCTCGTGTTGGAAGTGGTCCTCCGGGTTGTCGGCGCTGTACACCATCCCGCACGAGCCGCAGGTGACGGCGCCAAACTGCTTCTGGCCTGCGTCCTGGCGGGGTAAAGCACGGTAACATTTTTAAAAATGACCACGCGGCGACGCCATCGTGAAAACGTAGCCGACGTACGATGATGAGCTGGTCGCCGCTGTGCCTCTCCTTCTTGGCGCACCTGCGGGCGGGCCGCTCTTTGGCGGATGACGACGGCGTCGTCGTCGTGCCAGCGGGGGCGCTCTTGGGACTTGGAGACACATTGTTTGATTATCAATCCATCCACTTTTTTTTTTTTTTTTTTAACCCTGGACCCCTAACTTTTGATTTTGTTAGTGTCAAGATTCAAACCCGGAATCCATAACTGTGAGGCAGATGTACTAACCACTTAATTGCATTGTTGGATTATCACAGAATTTAACTCATTCACTGTCATCGACGACTATAGACGTAAAAAAATTCATGCAAACTATTTCTTTTAGTTTAACTTTGTTTTTTTCATTAATTTTTTTTTTTTATGAAAACCTAGGAAAAAATGTTTATTGTACATTTATAACAGATATAAAATTTGTGATGAATCGTGAGTCAACCATTTAAATCATGCGATTAATTATGACAATTTTTATTTTTATTTTTTTTAATTAGGGACGTCAGGTGATTAACATTTTTATTTATAATTAATCACATGACTTAACTTAACTTTTGATTTTCTTGCAAACTATTTCTTTTAGTTTAACTTTGTTTTTTTCATTAATTTTTTTTATGAAAACCTAGGAAAAAATGTTTATTGTACATTTATAACAGATATAAAATTTGTGATGAATCGTGAGTCAACCATTTGAATCATGCGATTAATTATGACAATTTTTATTTTAATTTTTTTAATTAGGGACGTCTGGTGATTAACATTTTTATTTATAATTAATCACATGACTTAACTTAACTTTTGATTTTGTTGCAAACTATTTCTTTTAGTTTAACTTTGTTTTTTTCATTAAATTTTTTTTATGAAAACCTAGAAAAAAATGTTTATTGTACATTTATAACAGATATAAAATTTGTGATGAATCGTGAGTCAACCATTTGAATCATGCGATTAATTATGACAATTTTTATTTTAATTTTTTTAAATTAGGGACGTCAGGTGATTAACATTATTTATAATTAATCACATGACTTAACTTAACTTAACTTTTGATTTTGTTGCAAACTATTTATTTTAGTTTAACTTTGTTTTTTTCATTAGATTTTTTTTATGAAAACCTAGGAAAAAATGTTTATTGTACATTTATAAGAGATTTAAAATTTGTGATGAATCGTGAGTCAACCATTTGAATCATGCGATTAATTATGACAATTTTTTTTTTTTTTTTAATTAGGGACGTCAGGTGATTAACATTTTTATTTATAATTAATCACATGACTTAACTCGTTAACTCACAATTAATCACAAATTTTATATCTGTTCTGAATGTACAATAAAAAAAATCTAGGTTTTCATACTTTTGTTAACAAAAGTAAAAAAAAAAATGTTAACTAGAAATAGTTCAAATGAATTTTGGACGTTTATAGCCGTCAATGGCAGTGAATGAGTTAAATAGATGACATTCCAAGGAAAAATTTATCTCTCACCGGTTGGAAGCGGACCCAAAGATGGGATACACAGCTGCAGATTCTGGACAGGAAAAAAAAATATTTTTGGTTAAAATGAAAAAAAAAATAGAAATTCCTTAAAGTCTGGCCTTTGATGAATGCGTCCCAATACTTTTGTCCATATAGGCTTTTTAATGCACTTTACCTTTGGGCGGCGTGGAGGCAGGACTGCTGGAACTTGCATCTCCGAGGTCACAAACAGGCTTGGGGCCGTCATCCTGGTCAAGAAAAAGTCAGTTATTTTGAAAACAAACCAATTCAATCCGGACATATGTGCGACGCTATGCTAATTGCTAAGCTACCTGAGCACTGAACAACGAGGCCGCGGATGTCCGAATCGGAGTCCTTCTCAGCACGATTTTTAACTCCTTTGTGATTTGGTAATTCTCGGCCAGGGCTTTCGGGGAACTGAGGCGGAGAACATACAATGAGAACTGTTTCCTAATGTTTTTTTTGCTTACTATATTTAGCTAAACATGAGAGCACATTCCAAGGCTGGTTAAGGTTGTGCATGTGTTCCTAATAAAGTGTCCAGCGAGTGTATATTGGCATCAAAAGCACCTGAGCTGTTTCTGTGGCAGGTCACTGTCACTGTCAAACAATTCCGTCGGGTCAAACTTTGTCCTAGGTGCGTCCGCTTTCATCTTCACGGGCTGGATGGCACTCTGAAACCCCCCCACCCCCAAAATAAAAATTAAAAAAAATTCTTCCTCATTAACACTTCCTGTTTGTAATCAAACTCTCGCATCCGCGATTACCTTCACAGGATTCGTCTGCGCTTGCTTTCTCTCAGGCCGGGGTGCCGCCACCCGAGTCTCGGACCTGTTTGTTTTGCCGGCAGCGGACGCCTTCTTGTACATGGAGGAAGGCTTCTTGGCGGTGCTGAAGAAGGCGGCGCCCACGCAAATCTTGGTTTTGGGCTTCTTCATGTTGCTGAAGGTGATGGTGATGGCCTTCTTGGGCTCGGGCTCCTTTTTGTTGGCATTGCTGAAGTATGGGATGGGATGGGATGGGGGGGGGGGGGGGTCGAGGTCGGACAATTCGGAAAATGAGTTACACAATTTGCTAGAGCTCGAGACTACTAAATTTGAAATGGGATATTTAAACTTCTTATGTGATGGTTAAGAACAAAATGGTGCCAGTTTCCACCAGTGTCTTGTTTTCCACAAACCTGCTCCAATTCCTCTTGGACAGCCTGATGGCCTTAATAGCGGTGTCGGCATAGATTCTGATGCTCGAACCCGCCGCAGCCTTGACCCGCTTGCCTTTCGCCGGCACCTTGTTTTTCTTCTCCACCTTTTTGGCCTGTCCCGGAGAAGAAAGAAGAAGAGGAGGAGGAGGAGGAAGTGATTCCTTCACTGCCTTCCTCTCTAGAGGAGTGAGATAGACGCTCTTTCTCGTCCCGTAGAAGGAGCTTGTCATAATTGCCGGCTTGAGCGGAGAGCCTAGAAAGAATCACGGATAGAAACATTGTTAAAATAACCCATTCCTCAAAGTTCTTCCTTCCTCCAAACCCGTTCATACCCGCTGCTTTACGAGGAGAGTTCCTCGGCGAAGGGCAATTTTCTTTGGTCAAAAATCCATCCAGCTTCTTCCTCGGAGATCTCCTCTTGACCGCAGATGCCTCCTCCTCCTCGTTCCTCTTGGCTGGGTGACTGCCAGTACAAATAAGGTCATCAGATTTAACACAAACGGCACGTGTCCATAAAGTGCTGTTAAAATGCTCACCTGTCCGAGTCCAAAGAGGACAGCTTTCTCTTCCGAGTGCTCATGGGCATCATTTTCTCAATCTTTCGCCTGCGTGTGGACAATTATGATTACGTAGCGCAATAATGTCGTTGAAAAATAGGTTACGTATTTGTCAATTCAAAGATAGGTGGATTTTCGAAGGCACCATCCACACGTGAAATAAAAGTTATTATTAGTGATTGTTTGTTGGTTTTAACGTAATGTTGATCTCGAAAATACATTGTTGTACATTGTAAATATTAACTAAGTAATGCCAACACGTACATGAGCTCAAAAGTTGCGACGATTTGGCGGGATTATTCGACGAAATAATGCAACGTAGGCCTCCCATACAAAGTGTTTGAAACAAACAATAATTAACGATATAATCTAAACCAAAATAAGAGATTAACACTTCTATTTGATATTTTTACGCTAGTAAATCCTTCGAACAAGTGAACCTCAAACGCTTCGAAGCTAGCTTGCTAAAACCCGGCGATCTCAAACGACGAAACAAACATGTGATGTCTTTCTTACCTAAAACGCCGTTTAGGTTGTTGATGAAATAATAGAACCTTTAGTGACGATAATTTGGTATAATAAAAAAGAAATTTGGGACATTGGCGGTTCTCTTTCCCCGCGTTTCCTCGATCTGTTTTGAAGGGCGCGCTCCAGACCAAACCGGAAGCGGTATTTCGCGGGAAATGCCACAATAAAACAGTTCCGGTCGATTATTTGCCCCCCTGCTTCCGAGTTTAAAATATTGGATTTTTTTTAAATCAAGCAAAAAAATAAAATACTAAAACAGTTCGCAGATAACTCTAAAAGCGTAATGTTACGTGTAACTTTTATTGTGAGGAACATATTTTTGCAACTTTGGCGGATAACTCTCTGGGTTAATCTTATCAAATTGCTCAGGTGCTTTGTTTGAAAACAAAACATTAAGAACGCAACTAACGATTACGATCGTTACAATTTAAATGAGTAACCTTTAAAATCTGAACAGTCGCATTTTATTGTTGAAACAATGTAGAATTTGCTTCCGCCGCCTTCGCCGGATAACAACTTCCGGGTTCACCGCTCCATGCGCGAAGTGACAGCAAGTCGGTCACGAAATAGTTCCACTTTTAAGCCAATTGTTTTTGTTGGCTGAGTGCAGCTATACGTTCATATTTCATTATTTAGTCTTTTTTTTTTTACCTTCTTAAAAATGGTCTTTTACTTCACAAGTGCCGGTGAGTTCGAAGTCTTGTTAGCTTTTAGCCTGGTTAGCTCTTATTTGTGCTCACAATTTTACTGTCCTCATCTCAGTGGTGGAGCCTCATTACACCATTTACATGGGAAAGGACAAGTATGAAAGTAAGCTTGCACTCACAATAGTTGTGTATTGATTGTTGAATTTCATTTAATCAAATACGTTACACTCAGACGAAGATCTCATCAAGTATGGTTGGCCAGAAGACATCTGGTGAGTTACACCACAAGCACAATAATCCCAATATTGTCCAAACTGATTATTGACATGTAATTATGCTCTCAAATAAATGAAGTTTTCCACGATATTTTTTATTTATTTATTGAGCTACATCTGTACTTATTGACATGATCATGGAGCTTTTTTTAATCGTAGTAATCAAAATATTTCATTTTCTGACAGGTTTCATGTGGACAAACTGTCCTCGGCTCACGTTTATCTCCGCTTGCCAAAGGTGAACGGATTACATTGTCTAATAATTTGTCTCATTTACATAATACAGTATGTTATTTTGCTTCCTCAAATGCCTGTTGTAGGGTGTGACTATCAACGATATTCCTGCGGAGGTGTTGATAGACTGTGCGCAGCTGGTGAAAAACAACAGCATTCAAGGTCTAACTGTCAATAGACAATTAAAAAATATATATATATTAAATGTTCTTAATAAAATGTCGGATTGTGTGTTGCCTCGCAGGCTGTAAAATGAACAACATCAGTGTGGTTTATACACCGTGGGCCAACCTAAAGAAGACTGGAGACATGGACGTGGGACAGATCGGTTTCCATCGACAAAAAGAGGTCAGCGGTCCGAGGCTCTTCCATCACCGCCCCGACCTTTTGTGTCCGCGGATTGTTTTGCCGACTGCTGGCATTTTGTCTTTTGCCACTTCAGGTGAAGACGGTGGCCGTGGAGAAGAAAGTCAACGAGATCGTGAACCGGCTGGAGAAGACCAAAGAGGAGCGCCACCCCGACCTGGCGGCCGAGAAGGAGTCGAGGGACCGCGAGGAGCGCAACGAGAAGAAAGCTCAGCTGCAGGAGCAGAAGAGATGCGAAAAGGAGGAACAGAAGAAGAAGAAGGAGATGGATGAGCTCAAGTCAGTCGGCGTGCCCTTGACCTTTATACATTTCTCTCATTTATCCCTCCCCAAAATACATTGAAAGATAATTAATATGCATTTGACTTCAATTATTGTCGTTTCTCTCGAGCAGATGCTTCACTTCCCTGATGAAGAGCGAAAATATGCAGACCAACGAGGTGAGCGCGCATACGCTAACCGGCTACACGCTAACAACGTTGTACTCTTAAGCTAACGCTAATATTTGAAAATCCGTCCCTCCGCAGGAAGGCTACGATTCCGACGACTTCATGTGAGGGTAACGACAGCAGTGACACGATAAAAAAATAACACACAAACGGAGCAGTGACGACCCGGCCCCAAACTAACATGGCCGCCGCGTGCCGGGGAGAGGACGGCATAAAGTTCCACGGGACAAGCAGAGGACCTTTTTTGAGGGGGACGTAAGACTGATCGCGTCATGTTCCGACTGACTGGTTGCACTTTTTTTGTGTTGTTTTTGCATGTCAAGCGTTTACAATCTGTACTGTTTGACAATATATCAATTGTATTTTGCTGCTGCTTGTTTAAAACCATTTCCACAGCTCATCAGCAAAACAACCATGAAATACATTTTAATTTAGAAAATGAATCGCAATACATTTTCTATTAAATATCTTGTACATACACAGTCTGGACTTTGTGTAGGTGAAAATGGAAACAGGTTGTGGGGAGTTCACTTCAGGTGAAAGGCTGAATACACATCGAGCACATATGGAGAATGACAAACATTCACCCCATCACTGAGTGGGACCCGATCTCACGCTGAAGTCAGACGGGGACTCCAGTACACCATCAGTGTCTCACACAGCGTTTGTTGTACTTGTTTACTTTAATTCCACTTGGTTCTATTTGACAACCAAAAGCAGGAGAAAGAAGTGAAAACATGCAATTGTACTTATTAATACTTCATGTTACTATAAATTACGAAAACTAAACGGTACAAAATCATACACTTGTACACAATTTATTACATAACATTATCATTCTTTAGACTTTTCAGTTGTTGCAGTTACTGATAGTGGCCACTGGGTGGCAGTGTTGGACTCGTATACTGTATATATGTTTACGTTTCTTAGTATTTAAAAAAAAACATATTACAAGAACGAAGGGGTGTTATTAAAGCATTTTAAACTTAATGTAACTGATTGTTGAAAATATTGTTAATAGTCAGACGTTGACGGACTTTGTTGTGCCCACGTTTTCACAAATACTTAAAATGAAGTCATAATCAAACCAGACTTTTAATATACTATTATTACTAACTTTTACTTACTTACTAACGTTACTACGCTAGCGCTAAATCGAAGTTAAGAACAACGCCCCCCAAATAACATAACGGAGATAAAGAAGCTGGCGATGAGAGGCGCATTATTATGACGTCACATATGTCGAGCGTTCTTCAACCGGCAACTCCCTTTTGCAGAAACACCGACGAACTTTATCCGGACGAGTTTGAATTATATTTAAAAAAAAAAAAATGTTTCTTTCAACTTTTATTTCCACCCTTACCGCCCATGTGCTAGGGTTACTTTTGTTAGTGTTGTTTGTAGCCTTCCTCGGCTACTGCGCCTACGTCAAGTGTGTACACCTGAAGTACGACCACATACCTGGACCGCCGAGGGAAAGGTAAGGAAGAAGGGTGGGGGGGGGGACGTTTGTCTGCCATCCGTTCACCTCCGTTCACCTAATAAAAGTTTGTTTGGTGTTTTTAAGCGTTTTCTTAGGTCATTCTCCTATTTTGTTGAGGACAATGAAAAACGACGGTCTGGTACATGACCTGTTTCTGAAGTGGTAAAAAGTATTATTATTATTATTGTTATTATTATTGTTGTTGTTGTGGACAGTACTATTCACGTGATTACGTTGACAGGGCCGAGCGTTATGGGCCAGTGTTCAAGATCAATTTGTTGCATCACGTGCTTGTCTTCGTTAGCTGCCCAGAAACGGTGAAGGTATACAGAAAAATTATGACACATTTGCAAATACTGTATACATTCGAATAAAAAATATTAACAAATTAAATTAAATCCCCTGACCATGGGTTTCCACATACTGTTTTGTCAATATCGTCGTCAGTCTCCACTGCAAATGAATCGAGTGTGTTGTGTTTGATGCATTCAGGAAATGTTGATGTCCTCCAAGTATCCCAAAGACATGTTCCTCCACAAAAGCCTCTTCAGTATGTTTGGCCAAAGGTGAATTATCAAGCTAGACACACATAATAGTAATAAAAAAAAAAACATATAATAACAGTACATATACTGTATATGTTTGTAATATTTGCAGGTTCTTGGGCAATGGCCTGGTAACAGCAAGGAACCACGATCAGTGGTATAAACAACGGCGGATCATTGACCCTGCTTTTAGCAGCCTGTGAGTTCTTTTGCACAACATAATCTTGAGCACAGATTATGTTGTCAATCAGTAACCAATGCAGTTTAAAAAAACAAACTGTAATACAGTATATAAAATAGGGTGTTGCACACACAACCTTTTTGATAGTAACCCACACAAACAACAACACAAGAATCCAGTCAAACAAGTCCCCCCCCCCCCCCCCCCATTCCTCTTTGCACACACAGATGTGCAAGCGCGATATATGTGTTGCATTGTCGCTGCGGTGCGGAATCAAATGTGGTCGATTTAACTTTTTTTTTTTTTTTTTACAAATCTGTACTAATATACATTAACTAGAAAAATTCCCGCGGAAATTTTGAATGGGACTGCTGACTCTTGCAAGGTGGAAAGACGCATGTAGTACTTGTAGACATAGTAGTAGTAGTATAGTAGCAAGTACTTGTAGTAGTAAGTAGGACTTGTACTAATATAAGTAGTGCTTGTAGTTGTAGTAATTTTAATAGTAGTCAAATGGCCAAGATGGCCGCCGACTCAGGTGAGCGAGGGGGAGAGAGTCCTTGGCGTACCTAATCAATTGGCCAAGATGGCCGCCGACCCGGCTGGGCGTGGGGGAGAGAGTCCTTGGCGTACCTAATCAATTGGCCAAGATGGCCGCCGACCCAGGTGAGCGAGGGGGAGAGAGTCCTTGGCGTACCTAATCAATTGGCCAAGATGGCCGCCGACCCGGCTGGGCGTGGGGGAGAGAGTCCTTGGCGTACCTAATCAATTGGCCAAGATGGCCGCCGACCCAGGTGAGCGAGGGGGAGAGAGTCCTTGGCGTACCTAATCAATTGGCCAAGATGGCCGCCGACCCGGCTGGGCGTGGGGGAGAGAGTCCTTGGCGTACCTAATCAATTGGCCAAGATGGCTGCCGCCCTGGGCGAGCAGAGTGGCGTGAATCCTGGGCGTACCTAATCAATTGGCCAAGATGGCCGCTGCCCTGGGCGAGCAGAGTGGCAAGAATCCTGGGCGTACCTAATCAATTGGCTAAGATGGCCGCCGACCCGGGTGGGCGAGGGGGAGAGAGTCCTTGGCGTACCTAATTAATTGGCCAAGATGGCCGCCGCCCTGGTCGGTCGAGCAGAGTGGCGAGAATCCTGGGCGTACCTAATCAATTGGCCAAGATGGCCGCCGCCCTGGGCGAGCAGAGTGGCGAGAATCCTGGGCGTACCTAATCAATTGGCCAAAATGGCCGCCACCCTGGGCGAGCAGAGTGGCGAGAATCTTGGGCGTACCTAATCAATTGGCTAAGATGGCCGCCGACCCGGGTGGGCGAGGGGGAGAGAGTCCTTGGCGTACCTAATTAATTGGCCAAGATGGCCGCCGCCCTGGGCGAGCAGAGTGGCAAGAATCCTGGGCGTACCCAATCAATTGGCCAAAATGGCCGCCGCCCTGGGCATTATTATTAATCAACAAATTTAAAGTGTTGAAAAAAGCTTAAGAACAAATCTATGAACTCTCACACTCAAGTAAAAAAAAAAAAAATAGCAACATTTGAGTAATTGTTAAGCATGTGCATACCACGCCGCTTCATTTCCGCCCCCAAAAGTGTGTTGACGCACGCGCAGGTACCTGAGGAGTCTGACGGGCACGTTCAACGAGCAAGCCGAGAAGCTGATGACCAAACTGGCGGACGTCGCTGACAAAAAGACGGAATCCCACATGCTGGAGCTGGTCAACCGGGTCACCTTGGACGTCATCATCAAGGTCGGCAAAATATTATGATATAAAAATATTGTGTTTTTTTTTTTTTTAAAAAAAAAGGTTGTTTGTTATTTCAGGTAGCGTTCGGCATGGATTTGGATCTCCTGGAGGACAGGTCGCTGTTCCCCAAAGCCATCGAGACGTGCCTCCAAGGGATGGTCCACAACGTACGCAACGTCCTCTTTCAGGTACAGTAAACGTTGGCGTCCTAAGCTTCAACATGATTAGGGGGTCCATGTTGGGGGCACCAGAGGATATAAATAACGTTAAATAAATTACATTTCTTTAAAAAAAAAAAAAAAAAAAAATCCCCAACTAATTCCCCACAAAATACTTATATATAATAATGAATGTAGTAAATAATTAAAATTACATTAAATAGCAATACATATTTTAATTGAATAACTAAATAAACACTATTTACGAATAAATACAATACATGAATATATTCATTCATTAAAAAAATACAAATTAAAAAATGTAATTATTTAAAAGTAAATAAAACAGTAAACATACATCATTTAAAAAAATAATAATCCCCCAAAATATTGATTAATAAATACATTTTTTTAATGTATTCATTTAATAAGAAAGTAAAGAGAAAAGTAAAGAAAAATGAATGCAGTAAATAATTAAAATTACATTAAATAGCAATACATATTTTAATTGAATAACTAAATAAAAACGATTTACAAATAAATACAATACATGAATATATTCATTCATTAAAAAAATACAAATTAAAAATGTAATTATTTAAAAGTAAATAAAACAGTAAACATACATCATTTAAAAAAAAATAATCCCCCAAAATATTGATTAATAAATAAAATGTTTTAATGTATTCATTTAATAAGAAAGTAAAGAGAAAAGTAAAGAAAAATGAATGTAGTAAATAATTAAAATTACATTAAATAGTGATACATATTTTAATTGAATAACTAAATAAACACTATTTACGAATAAATACAATACATGAATATATTCATTCATTAAAAAAATACAAATTAAAAAATGTAATTATTTAAAAGTAAATAAAACAGTAAACATACATCATTAAAAAAAATAATAATCCCCCAAAATATTGATTAATAAATAAAAAAATTTAATCTATTCATTTAATAAGAAAGTAAAGAGCAAATTAATTAATTATATTAGTCAATAAACCAATGCTATGAATAGTAAATACAATTTTAAAAAGTAAATAAGTTTAATTAATTATTAAATATAAAGATAAATAATGCATAAATGCAGTCAAATGAAGTTACAAAAATTCATAAATTAATCAATAAAAACTTGCCGCAGTCATTTGAAAAAAATTGCGTAATCACCAATAAATAATATTGAATAATAAAGTAACGGCATGAAATAATACATACATTGCAGCCTGCTGCAGCTCCAAAAAGGAATATGAAGTTCAAAGTTCAAATAAATAAATAGCAGGGTCAAGACTTAAAATTCCCCCCCCCCCCCAAAATTGAAAATGCTCAAATTTGAGGTTTACGTTGAATTTCTACTCCCACTTCTGTTGCGTAATTGTAGGAAAATAACGCCGAGCTCTCTTTTACCACAATAATCAAATTCTTCATATCGAGACTCAAAAGTCATCTTGAAATGCGCTTGACGAAAAACACGTCCGCTCGCGCAAACCTTTTGACGGTCGATCCCGTGACTCGCTTCCAGTTCCACCCTAAAAACTGGGCCTTCGTGGCGGAGGTGCGCGCCGCCTGCAAGCTGCTGCGCTCCACCGGCGCCGAGTGGATCCACAACAGGAAGATGGCCATCCAGAACGGCGGCGACGTGCCCAAAGACATCCTCACGCAGATCATCAAGTCGGCCGGAAAAGGTCCGCGCTTTCCCAATTCCATTCTCGCACTCAATGAAAATCGATACGATTTGCTGAGGTTCTATTTTTGTGAAATGAGTTATTTGGACTTGTTTTTGAATTTCAGAGGAAAGCATGACCAAAGAAGACGAAGAGTTCATGCTGGACAATTTTGTGACCTTCTTCATCGCCGGTGAGACTTTAATCCGATTTCAAGTCATGAGGGCTGTTCATGTCGACGTTGCCGTGGCGACGCTTTTGAGTGGCATTCCGTGGCATCAGAATCTCACTTTATGTGCTAACGGATTAGCCTGGATTTTGCCCTCAAGTTGTACAAATATTTTTATTTATTGTATCAAATTGTTTGATTTTAAATTATTTATCATCATTGCATTTTTTTCAATTAATTGTATGACATCATAAAAAAAAAAAGATTAATAAGTATTACTGTATTACTATCATTATTATTTGAAAACTATTAGGCTATACAAAAATATACTTGATTTTAATTTTGTTATTTTATGATTTTTTTTATTTTTTCTTATCATCATATTTTTTAATTAACCATACGAAATCATTAAATAATGTGATTAAAATAAATATTGTTGCTGATGTTATTATTGAAAAGCTGTTTTAAAATGATACAATTTAACTCTTTGACTGCCAAAAACGTTAAATAACGTTTAGTAAAATCCTATGGAGGAGTGCCAAAGACGTTAAAAGACGTTTGTTCCAAAACAGAGGCGAAACTAACCATTTTCTATTGTGGATTACTGAAAAACGGAATAAGGTAGAAACAAACTTTTTTTTTTCTGATGAAAGATGAGAGTCCAATCTTTTTTTTGGTAGTATGTGTGTTTCCATAGTCCAAACACATAATTTTCTATGGACCTTGAAAGATCAGTCAAAATGCTTAAAATCGGCTGGCACCCACGGCATCCCTTTTCTGAAAACGTCTGGCAGTCAAAGAGTTAATGTTACCAAATTTTTGTCAATTCTGAATTTATTTTCTGTTTTTTCTAGGACAGGAAACCACGGCTAACCAGCTAGCATTTTGTATCATGGAGCTAGCCAGACATCCTGACGTCCTGGAAAAGTGAGAAACAAGAAAAGCTAGTCACTTAAATTGTTTTTTGTATTTTATTTTAATTACTTTTTTTTTTTTTTTATCTGTTTTGTTTTTGCAGAGCTCAGAAAGAGGTGGACGATGTCATCGGGATGAAACGAGAAATTAGCTACGATGATCTTGGGAAACTCGTTTACCTCTCGCAGGTATCCAATAATAGTCCAACTTTTTCCTCGAACATAACATTCAATTCCATTCTCGATTTTCCAACTTCAAATGTGTTCTTCGCTTGAAGGTTCTGAAAGAGACTTTAAGGTTGTACCCGACAGCTCCGGGAACGTCCCGTGACCTCGTCAACGACCTCGTCATCGACGGCATCCACGTTCCGGCCGGAGCCACCTGCATCGTAAGGCGTTGACATTTTACCCCAACAAAAAAAAGTCAAATCAGGATTAGTAAGGGATTTTTTTTTTTTTTTTTTCTCGGGTGATTCAGTTCAGCTCGTACGTATCCAGCAGATTGGAGATGTTCTTTGAAAATCCGCTGGAATTTAACCCAGATCGCTTTCATCCGGATGCTCCCAAGTAAGACTTTTGAAATTAATTTTTACTTACTTTCTTTTTTTTCTTAGTTTTTACGAAACAACGTTAGTGTCTTGAATTCCTTTTATTTTATTCTATTTTTTAAAATAGACTTTTTTCTCGTACTTGTTTGTTTTTCCACAAAAAATATTGAACCTTTTGATGTAATTTCCATAATTTACAGTATGATTTTTTTTTTATTCTTGTAAATACATTTTTTTGTAAAATTACAAAATGTATTTCTTTTTTCATAATACAAAGAAACATCGTTATTCTGATTACATTGCACTTTTTTCGCCGCAATTATTTTTTGCCTGAAAAACGATTTTGATTTTCATTTTATTGTGCCTTTTTTATTATTATTATTATTATCGGAATCTGTAAAAAGGTACATTCACAACTAGGATTTATTTTCCGAAGTAGGATTTTAATGTTTTGAAATCAATAAACAAAAAATCGTTAAAATAAATCATACAGAAAAAAACATAAATTTATAAATAAAGCTATTCATAATCAATGTACAATATTTTATATCACAAATTTTTGACAAAGTATAAACATTCTTTTCCATGCAAGATTTCGATTTTATTATTTGTACTTTTCAAATAATAATGACTCTTTTTGTTGTTGCAAGGCCTTATTACTGCTACTTCCCGTTTTCTCTCGGCCCGCGCTCCTGCCTGGGACAGAATTTTGCTCAGGTGATTAAAAAAAATAATAATACGACTAATACAATAAATATAGCCGTTAACGAACAACGCAGTGAGTACCTTGGTGTATTCTGTCGACAGATGGAAGCCAAAGTGGTGATGGCCAAGCTGCTGCAGAGGTTCGAGTTTGCCCTGACGCCGGGCCAGAGCCTCGAAATCCGCGACCTGGGCACGCTGCGGCCCAAGGGCGGCGTGATGTGCACCGTCACGCACAGGAATCACCGCGGCCAGTGAACGCACAAAATGGCGGCATCGCACCAAAATACTTTCGAGCCAGTATGCTGCGAGCGTGATTAGCTTCGCCAAATCCATCAATAATCTTTGTTCAACTTGTCAGCTGCCGTCCAGTCAGAAACACATTAGACTTTATTCATCAATATTGTTAAAATAATCACTATACTGAAATATTGCACTGACATGTATATCCTTGATTTTGCTTTTTTTTGTTTTGCCTGTAATTCAATCACTTGCAACAAATGCACTTTCATGTAATAAATATGTATATTTTTATTTGAATTGTTTTCATTATTTTAGAAAAAGCAATACCGGTAAATATCTATTTAGTGATGCCGTGAATGCTAACATGCTAAACGCTAACTCCAAATGCGCATGGGCTAACAGTTAGCATCTATGTGGTGGTCTTGTTACCTTTTAAGCAACAGTAAGATACCTGATCAATATGTCACTTACAGCGATTGTCATTATTGTTTTTCTTTTTATATGTATAGTTTAATATTATAGAGTGCTATATTTATTCTTTAAAACACATTTTTTAATCAGATAAGAAGACCATGCAGATAAGAAGATAGCAAAATTAGGTTATTTGTCTGCTTTCACATATCAATGTATAAATTAGGATGGTCCATGAAGTAAAATATAAAAAAAATGTAAAAGGATTATATACAATAATTTTCTGTGGATTCATTTTGTGTAATGCATTTTTTTTGTTATTGGAATTCCAAGACATTGACCGCTTCTGTTTATGTAGTTACTAAGAGTGGCCACTGGGTGTCAGTGTTGGACTCGTAAATTAATACGTTTACCTTCATTGTTTTAAAATCAAAATAGAAGCAAGACAGAGCTGTACTAAATCAATTGAAGTTCACATAATTGGTTTTTGAAATGCAAATAATTTTAATTTGTTTTAAAGTAATCTGGAAAACATGAGAACAATTACGGATTTAAAGGCTTTGCTTGTGCTTGCGTTTTCGCCAACCACAACTAAAAAATAACACAATCTAACAAATCCTTTAATATTTGGTATTTGACAAAGAGTTAAATCCAAGTTGATGAATAAAAAAACAAAACAAAATCAAGCCACTGCTGTCAACCGTAAACCAGATGTGATGGACGCATTATTATGACGTCACATAACGACCTGGTCCGCTCCCTTTGCCTCCTCTCGTAAAACACCGAAAAACTTTATCCGGACGAATATATTATCGATTTAAAATGTCTCTTCTCACCCTTACCACTCACGCGCTCGGTTTACTTTTGTTTGTGTTGTTTTTGGCTTTTCTCGGCTATTGCGCCTACGTCAAGTATGTACACCTGAAGTACGACCACATACCTGGACCACCGAGGGAAAGGTAAGAAAGAAAAAAGGATGTTTGTGTGACCAGCCGCTCAATTTATTTCACCACTAATAAATGTAATAAATGTTTTTTTGTTTGTTTTTAAGTTATCTCTTCGGTCATTCTCCAATTTTGTTGAGGACAATGAAAAACGACGGTCTGCTGCTCGACCTATTTCTGAAATGGTAAACGGTTTATTATTATTATTGTTGTTGTTGTTGACAGTACTATTCATGTTACTACGTTGAAAGGGCCGAGCTTTATGGACCAGTGTACAAGCTCAATATGATGCATTACGTTCTTGTCTGCCTTAGCTGCCCAGAAACGGTTAAGGTACAGTCAAATTTACACAACACAAAACATAATCCCTAATAATCCCATAATCACTGTTAATTAATTCAGTTTGATTCGTTCAGGAAGTTTTGATGTCCTCCAAGTATCCCAAAGATATGTTCGTCCACAAGCGTCTCTTCAGCCTGTTTGGTGAAAGGTGAATTGTGGAGCCAGATGTAGTTACATAAAAATAATAATAATAATGCACTGCATATATTTTGGTATTGTTTGTGATTTGCAGGTTCTTGGGCAATGGCCTGATAACAGCAAGGAACCACGATCAGTGGTATAAACAACGGCGGATCATTGACCCTGCTTTTAGCAGCCTGTGAGTTTGTTTACAGCGCACCAACCTAATCTGTGCTCTAGCAGTCAATCAGTAACCACTGTTGTGTATATTTTGATAATTATATCAAACAGGGTGTTAAACTCCACCTTTCTCTCATTCTGAGGGTGCCGCGCTGCATTTCGTCCTCTCAAGATTGACAGTCTAAATGACTTTTAGACAATAAGCGAAAATAGTCAAGTTAGCATCATTTGCGTAAGCGTGGTTTTCTAATGCTTGCTATGCACCCGCCCCCCCCCCCCCCCCCTCCCCAAATGTGCGTTGACACGCTCGCAGGTACCTGAGGAGTCTGACGGGCACGTTCAACGAGCGAGCCGAGAAGCTGATGACCAAACTGGCGGACGTCGCTGACAAAAAGACGGAATCCCACATGCTGGAGCTGGTCAACCGGGTCACCTTGGACGTCATCATCAAGGTCGGCCGCATCTCACCTCGTCCAAACAAACAAACATTTAGGATTGTTTGTTAAAGAGTAGGTTTGTTTGTTCAGGTGGCGTTCGGCATGGATTTAGAGCTGCTTGAGGACAACTCGTCGCCTTTCCCAAAAGCCATCGAGACGTGTCTCCAAGGGTTGGTCTACAACCTACGCAACGTCCTCTTTCAGGTGCAGTAAAGTTTAGCATCTTAAAGCATCCGGAATGAGGAGAGGGAACCAAAGCATATGCTGGAAATAGCATGAAATAAATGAAAGAACTGCCAATTAGCCCAGAAACAGTTCATAAAAAAGGAATACGAGTTATAAAAAACAAACATCTTTTGATCGCGACCTTTTTTGTCTGTTGGATTATTAGTTTCATTTATTTATTTCTTAAAATTCATTTTATTGTGTGTTCCATACAAAATATGTATTGCCAATAGGGGTAAAAAAACAAAAGAGAATTGCCATTAATTTCATGCTTTTCTAGAGAAAATGCTATATTGACATAAATAGGTATTTCCTTAAAATTTATTGTAATTTTCTTTATTAAAAGTTCTAGTGGTATCGGTACCCAGTGCATGGTATCGGCGCCTACTCGAGTTGAGTAGAAAAAAGGGGTATCCAACATCCTTTATAATTTTAAATACATGCTTTAAATATTTAGAAAGTAATTATTTTTTATGAATTTTTAAATTAAATTAATTAGTAGATTTAAATATTTAGAATAAATCTTTAAAATTTTATTTAAATATTTAGAAAGTAATTATTTTTTTAATCAATTAAATTCAATTAATTAGTAAATTAATTATATAAATTTTAAATACATTGATTAAAAAGTAAACCAAAAAAAAAGATAAATCATCTTTAAAATATAGTTAGTAAATACAGTCAAATTAATTAATTTAAACACTTATAAAGCAATTCATGAATTAATAAAAACTCTCAAATAAAAAATGCATTGGAAAAAAGTCGACCAATGCATTGAATAATTCCTTCTTCTGTTGTGACATGATTGTAGCATAATACTACATAATAGATCTCTATTAACACAACAAACAATAATTTTATTTGCAAATCGCCTCAAAAGTCTCGCGGATGAAAGCGTACCCACTCATGACAATCGATCACGCGATAAAAGATAAAAATAATAATAAAAAATAATCCCCCAAAATATTGATTAATAAATAATTTTTTTTAATATATTCATTTAATAAGAAGGTAAAGAGCAAATTAATTAATTATATTAGTCAATAAACCAATGCTATGAATAGTAAATACAAATTTAAAAAGTAAATAAGTTTAATTAATTATTAAATATAAAGATAAATAATGCATAAATGCAGTCAAATGAAGTTACAAAAATTCATAAATTAATCAATAAAAACTTGCCGTAGTCATTTGAAAAAAATTGCGTTATCACCAATAAATAATATTGAATAATAAAATAACGGCATGAAATAATACATGCATTGCAGCCTGCTGCAGCTCCAAAAAGGAATATGAAGTTCAAAGTTCAAATAAATAAATAGCAGGGTCAAGACTTAAAATGCTTTGAAAATGCTCAAATTTGAGGTTTACGTTGAATTTCTACTCTCACTTCTGTTGCATAATTGTAGGAAAATAACGCCGAGCTCTCTTTTACCACAATAATCAATTCTTCATATCGAGACTCAAAAGTCATCTTGAAATGCGCTTGACGAAAAACACGTCCGCTCGCGCAAACCTTTTGACGGTCGATCCCGTGACTCGCTTCCAGTTCCATCCTAAAAACTGGGCCTTCGTGGCGGAAGCGCGCGCCGCCTGCAAGCTGCTGCGCTCCACCGGCGCCGAGTGGATCCACAACAGGAAGATGGCCGTCCAGGACGGCGGCGACGTGCCCAAAGACATCCTCACGCAGATCATCAAGTCGGCCGGAAAAGGTCCGCCATTCCCAATTCCATTCCCTCACCCAATGAAAATCAATACAATGAATAAGCAGCCTCCCTATGGACTAAAAATGCTGATTTTGTGAAATGTGCCAAAATGTCTTTATTGACATTTGACTTGTTTTTGAATTTCAGAGGAAAGCATGACCAAGGAAGACGAAGAGTTCATGCTGGACAACTTTGTGACCTTCTTCATCGCCGGTGAGACTTTAATCCGATTTGAAGTCATGTGGGCGGTTAATGTTGCCATGGTGACACTTTTGGGTGACATTCCCTCCCGATTAGCCAAGCTAGCGACACGAGAGGGGAAGAAAAAAATCTCACCTCACATGTATTTGTTTTAATACGTATTATTATTTTTTAAATGCCCTGTGATTGGTTGGCGGGCAGAACAGAGTTGTAACTATATTGCAAATTTATTACTCTTTTTTTTGTTCATGTTTATTCATTGTTTAAATTTTATGTTATTATTTTATGAATTTTAATTTTTTTCTTATCATTATATTTTTTAATTAACCATACGAAATCATTAAATAATGTGATTAAAATAAGCATTGTTGCTGATGTTATTATTTAAAAACTGTTTTTTAATGTTACCAAATTTTTGTAAATTCTGAATTATTAATTAATTAATTATTAATAATAATTAATAATTTTTTGTCCATTCTGAATTATTCTCTGCTTTTCCAGGACAGGAAACCACGGCTAACCAGCTAGCATTTTGCATCATGGAGCTAGCCAGACATCCTGGCGTCCTGGAAAAGTGCGACAACAAACAATAACATCGACTTCCATGCTTGGTGCTTTTATTTTTTGTTTTGTTTTGTAGAGCTCAGAAGGAAGTGGACGACGTCATCGGGATGAAACGAGAAATCAGCTACGATGATCTCGGCAAACTTGTTTACCTCTCGCAGGTATCCTGGCCTTGAACTGTTACAAATATGATGTAAATGTTAAAATCTTCTTGATTTGAAATTTTGAAATTGAAACTGAAAGTTGTGTTTGAACTTCTAAAATATTCTTAATATTTCTTCACTTGAAGGTTCTGAAAGAAACTTTAAGGTTGTACCCGACAGCTCCGGGAACGTCCCGCGAGCTCGTCAACGACCTCGTCATGGACGGCATCCGCGTTCCGGCCGGAACCACCTGCATCGTGAGGCGTTGAAGTTCACAGGAAAAAAAAGGAAAGGAAAATAAGGATTATTTCATTTTTTGTGTGTGTGTGTGTGTGTGCATGATTCAGTTCAGCTCGTACATATCCAGCAGAATGGAAAAGTTCTTCAAGAATCCGCTGGAATTCAACCCAGATCGCTTTCATCCGGATGCTCCCAAGTAAGATTTTTTTTTTTCTTCTAATTTTAATTCTTGTAACATCGCAACTTTTTGTCCCCAAAAATAATAGGACCGTTTTTAATGTCATTTTCATTTTTTGATTTCATTTTCTCCTTGAAAAATAATATTCATTTAATATTAATAATATCAGTAATATCAATAATAATAATATGTCACTTAAAAAAACTTTACTATTACTGCAGGGTTTCCCCCCCCCCCAAAAAAAAATCATTAAAGTACACTACACCTTTATTCTGTAACTTCAAAAAAGTTAAAAATGACAAATTTTGCTCTTTTTCATGACAAAATGATTGTTCTTACATTGCACCTTTTTTCTCCTCAAGTATTTTTTACTTGACAAAAGATTTGTCAAAAAAATGTTATTTATGATATTGTGACTTTTAAAAAAAAAAAACATTATAACTTTTCACTGTAGTTTAACTGTATTGAAATCAATGAATTAAAAAAAATACATTAATACTGCAGGAAAAAATATATATAACTTTTGCCTGACCCGTTAAAATGGCCAGCGCTTTTAAAAATTGGCAGAAATTGGCTTATTTATTTATTTATTTTGTTGATTTTTGATGAGTTAAAAAAAAAAAAAATTACTTTTTTTGGGGGGGAGGGGGTAGTTATGTTTGAGTAATTTGAGTGAGCAATAAATAAATATTCTTGCATCCATGCAATTTTATGACTTTTTTCTTGTCAATTTATCAACATTAATGTTATTGTTATTTTTTTTTAAAATATGTATACATTTTGTATTTATTTACATCTGTATTTATTTTTTCTGGTGAAATTATTACTTTTATTTCAATTTGCTTCACCATTTTTTCTTCTTGACATTTGACTCGATTTTTACTGTTCAAATAATAGTGACTGTTTTTTTTTGTTTTTTTTTACCTCCAAGGCCTTATTACTGCTACTACCCCTTTTCTCTCGGCCCGCGCTCGTGCCTCGGAAAGAACTTTGCTCAGGTGATTAAAAAAAACAATCAGATGAGCCGTTAACGAGCAACACAGTGAGCACTTTGGTGCATTTTATCGACAGATGGAAGCCAAAGTGGTGATGGCCAAGCTGCTGCAGAGGTTCGAGTTCGCCCTGACGCCGGGCCAGAGCTTCGAAATCCGCGACCTGAGCACGCTGCGGCCCAAGGGCGGCGTGGTGTGCACCGTCACGCACAGGAAGCACCTCGGCCAGTAAACGCACAAAATGGCGGCATGACACTCGCACCGAAGCAACAACGCCTCTAAAAGTCATGACTGATACTAAATCGATCAATCGATTTCCTTCATTCAAATTGATGTTTAACTTTAGTTCAGCCGTCGTCCAATCGAAAACTCCTTAAAAATGCACTTTAAATGTAGTTTGAATGTTTGAATTGATTATGAACGAAAGCAGATTCGAGTGCAAGTCATAATGCTTTTGTTGTTGAAAAAACAATGGGATGACATTATGTTTTATAGTCACAATAAATGCATTTAAATCTAATCAATATAATTTGATTTGAATTATTTTGATTATTTAAAAATTAAAAAATAATTAAAATAATAAACAAATATATTTTTTAAATCCTGATACAATATTCCTCGCTCACACAAGGTGGCGCTACGACTTAACTAGCTATTTCTCTACATTATATGTAACGTACTAGCACAAATATAAATATTAAGGGATGGATTTTAACGACTTCTGCAGGTGACAAAAAAAAGAAGCAAAAGTCAAAAGGCGGTAATGAGAATACAAAATTTCGTTTTTGAGGTTGTTTACACACAAAACACAAAAAAATAACCACAAGAAAGTGTCGTAAAATCCAACAAAAGCCTGTAAACACTTTGCCATTGCTGCATTATTATTTCTTGATGTTGTTGTTATTATTTATTTATTTATTTTTTTTAAAAATCACACAAACAAGAAGCACAAATACAAAAATAAAAGAATTAATCACAAATATTTACACCTTTCAAAAAAGCCAGACGACGACGTGGGATATAAAACGCAAAGAACATGAATTTGAACCCTGGCTCGTCGACGGTGCGTATACAACCATTTTTGCCATTTAAATTATTTTTAAGATTGTTAAATAAGTCTTGTCAAATGCTACCTTTACTTTTGAAAAATAATAGTTTCTAGAACATTTTTGTACACTTAAGAGGTATGTTAAGAGTATGTTTTTTTTTTTTTACACGTCATTGTAGTTGCAATTTAAATAATAAGGGGGGGGGGAATGCAATTCGATAATTTTTTATCATTCAGCTGTAAATTTGAGTGACAAGCTTGAACTGATAAAACGCGCAAGACAAGGCACCGCTGTATTCTCAAGTCGGCCATTTCAAAGTCCTTCCGGCATTTCTCTCCCGCCATTTTGTCCGCTCGCTCACGCTCTGGCCGATCCGCCGCCGTTCGCTGGCCCCTGTCGGCCTTTGGCGGCTACTTTGGCCCGCCTCCGGGCGTTCCGCGAGCACGCCAGGTAGAAGACCTCCACCACGTTGAGCAGCACCGACACGCAGGACATGGCCAGCATGAAGATGATGAAGATGGTCTTCTCGGTGGGCCGCGACATGTAGCACTCCACCGTGAACGGGCATGGCGCCCGCGAGCACACGATCTGGGGCTCCATGACGAAGCCGTACAGGTAGTACTGACCCACGATGAAGGCCACCTCCAGAATAATGCGGAAGACGATGGACGTTATGTAGTTCCCCAACAGGTCGCCTTTGATCTTCACGTGACCTTTGTCATCGGAGTACTTTGGAAGCTTGAGCGTGGAGGAGTTGATCTGGTTCTGTTTCTCACGTAGTTTGTTCTCCTGGTGGATGACGTGCATGACGTGGCCCAGGTAGACCAGCGTGGGCGTGGACACGAAGATGATCTGGAGGACCCAGAAGCGGATGTGGGAGATGGGGAAGGCGTGGTCGTAGCACACGTTCTTGCAACCCGGCTGCTTGGTGTTGCAGATCATCTTGGACTGCTCGTCGCCCCACACCTGGAACCCATCAAAAACCGCCCGCGTTGTTAATTACTAACGGGAACAAAAAAAAAAAGCAGGGGATCCAAAACGGAGCCCTGCGGAACACCGTGCGATGCTGGGGTTAGGTCGAAAAAAGAATGAGACCTTCTCAACGCCGGCTCCCAGGACCATGATCCTGAAGACGAAGAGTACGCTGAGCCACACCTTCCCGATGACGGTGGAGTGCGACTGCACTTTGTCCAACAGCTTCGACAAAAAGCCCCACTCGCCCATCTTCGACCTTATTCGCTGCACTTGAAACACAAAAACAACAAATGGCCTTTTGTGGCAAATTCGCAAATATTGCTGCCACTCCACATCAACCCAGAGATTTTTTTGGGCATGACTCATGATAGACATCCGGACCAAGTTTCATGTTGCGGAGTGAAACTGGCTTTTGGAGCTAAATTCTCAAATTCGACGAATTAGAGTTTTATGATTTTTGGTGAGTGATCAAAATTCACTGCCACACACCGCCAACCCTGTGTCTTTTTGGGCGTGGCTTAATGAGACTTTTTTGTGGCTCTGCTTATGATAGACATCCCTACCAAGTTTCATGTTGTTTAATAAAACTGGTTTTGGGGGCTGAATAAAAAAAAAGAGGCTAATTAGAGTTTTATGATTTTTGGTGAGTGATCAAATTTCACCGCCATGCACCGCCAACCCTGTTTCTTTTTGGGCGTGGCTTCTTGAGACTTTTTTGTGGCTCTGCTTATGATAGACATCCCTACCAAGTTTCATGTTGTTTAATGAAACTGTCTTTGGGGGCTGAATTTTAAAAAATGGCTAATTAGAGTTTTATGATTTTTGGTGAGTGGTCAAATTTCACCGCCACGCACCGCCAACCCTGTTTCTTTTTGGGCGTGGCTTCTTGAGACTTTTTTGTGGCCCTGCTTATGATAGACATCCCTACCAAGTTTCATGTTGCGGAGTGAAACTGGCTTTGGGGGCTGAATTTAAAAAACAAAAAAAGGCTAATTAGAGTTTTATGATTTTTAGTGAGTGATCAAATTTTACAGCCATGCCCCGCCAACCCTGTGTCTTTTTGGGCGTGGCTTCTTGAGACTTTTTTGTGGCTCTGCTTATGATGGACATCCCTACCAAGTTTCATGTTGTTTTATGAAACTGGCTTTGGGGGCTGAATTTTTTTTTAAAAAAGAGGCTAATTAGAGTTTTATGATTTTTGGTGAGTGATCAAATTTCACCGCCATGCCCCGCCAACCCTGTTTCTTTTTGGGCGTGGCTTCTTGAGACTTTTTTGTGGCTCTGCTTATGATGGACATCCCTACCAAGTTTCATGTTGTTTAATGAATCTGGTGTTGGGGGCTGAATTTTTAAAAATGGCTAATTAGAGTTTTATGATTTTTAGTGAGTGATCAAATTTTACCGCCATGCCCCGCCAACCCTGTGTCTTTTTGGGCGTGGCTTCTTGAGACTTTTTTGTGGCTCTGCTTATGATAGACATCCCTACCAAGTTTCATGTTGTTTAGTGAAACTGGCTTTGGGAGCTTTATTTTCAAATTCAACTAATAATAGTTTGTTTATTTTGGTGAGTCATCAAATTTAGTTGCAATGCTCAGATCACAGGCAATGGGGGGGAAAAAAACTCAAATATTTATCATCACCAACATTTTCCAGTATTTGTGCATCAAATTTTGGTAGCAGTCTGAAATAATATAATTTATAATATATAAATATTGTCATTGAACGACACCTGGAAATGGCAAAAACGGGCTAAAAATGTTAGCTTCCAAGCAAAAAGGCAGACTTCTTGTGTTTTTTTTTTTTGGGGGGGGGGGGGGTCATACATACACATGGTTGTAGTAGTAAAATACAAATAATACATAATATTTTTGGGTTACATACTAATAACATTGAATAAACTTAAATAAACCAAACAATTTTTTTGTGTGTTACCATAGCAACCTTTTGGCTATAAATAGATATAAAATCTTTAAATTGTTCCACGTTGTTCAATCAAACCAAAACACAGATGAAAAATACAATTAAATTAATGAAATAAAATAAGAGCAATGCTTTTCATCCTTTTATATAAGTAGTAAAATTCTTGTTCAATATTTCAAACTTTTTTTGTTGCCGATGACTTTTACAACTCCGCCGTCATATTTACCGATTGTCTTCTTATAGGAAAGGAAATCGCTTACCTGGGATTGGACAAGCGAATGGTGGCTTCTCCCCGGCTGTGCTCGGCAACCACTGAATGCTCTTCGCAATCAAGCAAAGACAAAAGCAAAGCAAAGGTGAGCTTCTTCTGCTGCCTTGAACTTGGGTTCGGGTTGCACAAGGGGGCATGTGCGTACGTGTATGTTTGTGTGTGTGTGTGTGTGGTCACGTTGCCATGTTGCAAAATGGTAAAAAAAAAACACACACACACACTTTTGGGTGGGCAAAAGACAAGATTATGTTTGGTTAATAATTGCTTTTTTTTTGTGCGTTTAAGTCCAAACTGCTTCCTGGTGTTTGGTGTTCACGCCTTATCGGATGGTCACATGTTGCACGTGTACCCCAAGACAACTTTCTTTTATGATTTGAAACGACCTCAATGTGATGATGCAACAGCCGATAGAAAATAAATAACTTGGAACCCTCCCGGAATTTATGGGTCGTTTCTTGATAAGTCAAAAAAATAAATGTGTCAATCAACTGAAATTGCATCGATGTGGAAAAACATCCAGGATTATTTGTTATTAAAAATAAAAAAAATACATATATAGACATACGTTTACATGAGTGAACTCGTCATTTAAATATATCATTTAAAAAAAATAATTAACATGTTTATATATGATTCATTAATAATTAAAATGTTTAAAGTCAAATACAATTATTATTGTATTTTTTATAAACTATATCTACTAGCATCATTGTTATATAGTACACTATATATACACAGTATAATAAAATATAATTGTTCTGAAAAGATTAATTAATTAACTCATTTATAACCAAAATAAGAACTAATAATATGTAAGAACTGTCAGTTAATAATTTTAGTACTAATCATGTATGTATGTTGTCATTTCTTGATTAAAAGTATAATGGAAAAAAAAAATGCTATTACAGTACTCAATAATGAATTCAACAGATTTTTTTTTATGAAACTTTATTCGTTTTGTTTAAAACAGTGCATTTACAAAAGATATTTCCAATATAAGCATGATCATTATTTCGTACATTTTTTTTTGCGCATGAAACAATAACTTAAACAGAATCAAAAATCATTGAGTTAAAGAATGAACATAAATACTGCGAAAACATAAAAAAATGAAAAGTGAAAAAAATTTACAAAATTAATTCAAGTCGAGTGAAGTTGCCCGCTAACATGCTAACGCGCTAAGACTCCTGGACTCAGTCATTTATTCAAGAAAAAAACACTTATGACGAATACATTCATCATGAGTTGATTTATCTTTCAACCTTTATTAAAAATATAAGTGCATACATATGACTTGGAAAAAAACAGATTCGAACCCTCAACCTCAAATGTGTGAGGCCCCAACATCTTTTACTGCACTTGATTTTTTACATTTTGAAAAAGCAGACAACACAAAATGAAGTTTCCCGCTAGCGTGCCGTCATGCTAGCTGTCGCTCAACGGATGCTAACCCTTATTTGCACATAACTTAAACAGACTCCAAAACCATAAAGGATGAACCTAAATACAACAACCTCGCTTCACTCCATTTTTACATTTTGAAAAGGAAAGAAATACAAAAAGATAGACGCCAAACCAGGATCACATGCTAACACGCTAACATGCTAAGAGTCCAGCTGGTCGGCCAGCAGCTTCTTCTCCTCCTTGGCTCCATCCAGACTCCCGCCCACACTCGGGCTGGTATTCATCTCCAATTCCAGATTCTTCTTGTTCTCTATCAGGGCATCGTTAGCCGTGGGCCACCCAGGCGGTTTGACGGCGAAGCGCCGTTTGGATCTGGACCTGCATCGGCTGCACAGCAGGAAGAAGACCTCGACGACGTTGAGCAGCAGCGACACGCAGCCCACGACCAGCATGAAGATGATGAAGATGGTCTTCTCGGTGGGCCGCGACATGTAGCACTCGACGGTGAACGGGCACGGCTTCCTGGAGCACGGGAACATGGGCACCATGATGAACCCGTACAGGTAGTACTGACCCACGATGAAGGCGGCCTCGATGATGATCTTGAACACCAGCTGGCTGAGGTAGCTGCCCAGGAGGTTCCCCTTGATGGTCACGTTGCCCTTGACGTCGGTGTACTTGGGGTACTTGAGGCGGCGGGGCCCGGCGGGGCTGGCCAGCTTCTCGCGCAACTTGTTCTCCTGGTGGATGACGTGCATGGCGTGGCCCAGGTAGACCAGCGTGGGCGTGGACACGAAGATGATCTGGAGGACCCAGAAGCGGATGTGGGAGATGGGGAAGGCGTGGTCGTAGCACACGTTCTCGCAACCGGGCTGCTGCGTGTTGCAGATGAAGTCGGACTGCTCGTCGCCCCACACGTTCTGGGCACCCGCGCCCAGGACCATGATCCGGAACACCAGCAGGACCGTCATCCAGATCTTTCCCACCACGGTGGAGTGCGACTGGACCTTGTCCAGGAGGGCTGACAGGAAATCCCAATCTCCCATCTTTGAGGATGACGTTCAGTTGGTGGTCTGGAATCGAATCGCGGCGATTATCGAACAAGAAATACAATCGGTAGAAGTGCGGCGATTAATCGGCAACTCATCGGCGGACTATTGAGTATGTCTGCATCGATATTATTTTTTTTGATATATTATTCAGCTTTAATGCATTTATTGTTCTATTAATGGTGCAGCTATTACAACAACTAATCGACAAGTCATCGATTATAAATTGAATCGATTATTTTGATTTGGATTTTGAGACCTTATTTCATTTTAAATTGTTCAAATCCAACCATATTGATTCTCTGATTTCCTTTACTTTTGGAAAGCGCGATCAACTTTTTTTGTCGACGTTTTAAAGTTACACACCAAACCGGTAACAGAATCAGAATATAATCATATATATATATATATATATATATATATATATATATATATATATATATTTAAATTATTATTATTATTATTATTATTATTTTTTTTTTTTAATTTATTTTAAATCCAATTTATCGTCAAAATAATGACATTCCATTGGTTTGAATGGGAAACATTACCTCATGTATTTTTATGAATTTATTAGTTCAATTAAAAAAAAAAAAATTAAATGTCAAATTTAACAAAATTGTTGAAATAAACAAGCAATATATATATATATATATATATATATGATATTGAATCACTTAGATTGTTCCAATTATTATAACTGAATTATTATTTTATTCTTAAAAAAATATATATTTTCCCCACATTTGAACTTGACCAAAGTTTGCCAACCTCACACGACAGAGCGCATGTGAAGGGAACAAGAGCAGCTGTGTAACGTTCATGAAATCAAGGCGAAAACAAACAAACAAACAACATTAGCGAACTAAAAAGTACAGCACTTAATCACTCTTCCGTCCGTAGAAATAAAAATATAATAATAATAATATTATGAGCTATTCATGTTTATCATCTTACCTGACGAGCGCGCCCGAGTGGACTGTCTCCGCCTGCAGCCGAGTGCTGACTGAGCTGCTGAACCTTTGGGGCGGGTTCGAGGGTGAGGAGTGTGAAGTACCCATTCTTCACGACAGTACTCGAGTATTTTTCTGTGGCAAATGATCAAAATAGGTATTGTATGTACTGACAGTCAAAATGTATTTTTACTTTTTTTACTTAACTACATTTTGGAGTCTTATTGTAATCTAAGAAATTAAGTGAGTACTTGTACTATATCTATATTTGAACTATTTAGATTACTTCTACTTGGCTACAGACGACTTCTGGTGAGGAGGTGCTGAACGATGATGATTGGTCACTTGGTGCAACTTGATCCCGCCTTGCTATGTCACTTTGGACCGCGGTGAGAGCTGAGGGGGCCCACAGTAATGATTGACAGGTAACGGCACAGCCCCATTCTAATCATCCTGGGGGGGGGGGAGGGTATCTGTGGATTGCACAAATGCTTACAAACAAATGTATTGATGAACATGACGCTAACCAATGTTGATTTCACGTCAGGCTTCGTTTCCTAAATGGTCTCAAACGGTTTTAATGGTTCTCTAAACAGTCTTGTTGGCTTTTCTTCTAAACATGTTCAAAATTTCCTTACGACTAAAAAAAAAAAACATAAACGGTGTTCAAAAAAATTTCCCATTGAACTGTACTGGAATGAAAAAACTTTTGATAAAACATTAGCAAATCATAACAAAGCCAAACTGTGCCATTGAACAAAAAACTTTATTGATAAAACGGAAGCAAATCATAACAATGCCAAACATCGATGCCAAACGGTGCGCACTGAACAAAAAACTTTATTGATAAAACTGACGCAAATCATAACAAAGCCAAACATTGAAGCCAAAAGGTGCATATTGACAAAAAACTTTATTGATAAAACAGGATTAAATCATAACAATTCCAAACATCAACGCCAAACAGTGCACATTGAACCAAAAACTTTATTGATAAAATTGAAGCAAATCCTAACGAAGCCAAATGGTGCACACTGAACAAAAAACTTTATTGATAAAACAGAATTAAATCATATAACAATGCCAAACATCAATGCCAAACAGTGCACATTGAACAAAAAACTTTATTGATGAGACAGAAGCAAATCATAATGTCAAACATCAAAGCCAAAAGGTGCGCATTGAACAAAAAACTTTATTGATAAAAGAAGCAAATCATAACAATGCCCAAACATCAATGCCAAACGGTGCACATTGAACAAAAAACTTTATTGATCAAATTGAAGCAAATCATAATGTCAAACATCAAAGCCAAAAGGTGCGCATTGAACAAAAAAACTTTATTGATACAACAGAATTAAATCATAACAATTCCAAACATCAACGCCAAACAGTGCACATTGAACGAAAAACTTTATTGATCAAATTGAAGCAAATCGTAACAAAGCCAAACACTGCACCCACACGCACAGCTCAAATATGCACCTCACCCGTGTTACCCAGCAACCCTTTTCCCACCATCTCGTTGACCCCAAACTTGCGTCCTTGCATCTCCATCTCCGCATTAAATCCGTTCTGCATGACTGTGTCGTCTATCTGCACGTACGCCTTTCTCTGGGTGGTGGGCGGCGCTGGTGTGACGGGAGTGACGGGCGTGACGGTGTAGTCCCGCCGGCGGGCGGCGCACTCCTTGACCGACTTGAAGCACAGGTAGAGCAGCTCGGCCACGCCCAAGGCCAGCGAAAGCAAGGCGGCCCCCAGCATGAACCAGATGATCATGGTCTTCTCGGTGGGCCGCGACAGGAAGCAGTCCACCTGGTGAGGACACGGCGAGCGCGAGCAAACGTAGCGGGCGTCCAGCGTTAAGCCGTACAGGAAGTACTGGCCCACCACAAACACGATCTCCAGAACGATCTTGGCCAGCAGGTGGAGGACGTAGGCGCGGAGGAGGCGTCCACGGATGCTTACCTTAAAGATGGATGCATTTTAGAAGCGAGCATCCCTCCAATATAGGATGATTCGATATTTATCTCGATACATACGATTCAAAAACGGTACATTTTCAACGATTTGAATTGGTCCGATTCAGTGCGACACAAAATACGATAAATCGATATGTCTGTAATCATGCCCAAAGGTGTACGTTCTAAAATGGAACCGACAGCCCTCGCTTTCTGTAGGCGTAAAAAGCAGGATTACGGTGGACGACGTAAAGTTATTTTCAACAAAAACTAAGCTGTGCTGAAATACTTCCTGTTTTGTCTTCTTCTTCTTTCAAATTTATAACATTCAAACAGAATTATTAGGTGTTTTTAAGTCACTCCATTGTTTAAAGGATTATAACAACACAACAATCAATGCTGTCCATTAGCCATTAGTGAGTTAGCATGAAGCTAATTTAGGGCAAAGTCGTGTGGTTGCTTTAAATAGCACAAAGTGTAATTCTCTGTGGGGGAGGCGGGGGTTGGGGGCTGCCTCAGTGTTCTTTTTGTGACTTTGTGGCACAATCCAGCTCCCAGCGTGGCTTAAATATTTGCTTGCTAGTCAAAACAAAAAAATCGACCAAACGACCGCCCAATGCCTGAAAACTCGCAGGTCGGGTGACTTTAGTATCAGTAAGTACCTTTCCGCTGCTTTTGATGTACTTTGGCATCTTGAAGCTCCGCTGAAGGAACAACAAGGCCTGGTCGTCGAGCTCCACGTGCTTCCGCATGCGCTCCTTCAACTGCACACATGGGGACGATGCACTGATCATCATTTTACTGCCTTTCGTGCCAATACTAAAACAAACAAAAATTCACTAAAGGCTGTGAGAAACGGTCAAAACTGAGAAAGCTAACAAACAAAACATCCATGCTAGGGACAAGCTATTAGCTAATGCTAATTGCTATCACAAAGCATAGTTTGTGGTTATATTTTTTTTACGTTTTTTTATGGGGCGGGGAGGGGATGCCAATCACTCGCTGTACCTTCTTCTCAACGTGAATGACGTGGAGTACGTATCCCAGGTAGAGAAGCTTGGGCGTTGCCACGGCGATGATCTGCAGGGCCCAAAAGCGCACGTGCGAAATGGGGAACGCGTGGTCGTAGCACACGTTCTCGCACCCCGGCTGCCTCGTGTTGCACACGAAGTCCGACTGCTCGTCGCCCCACACCTGCAACCCCCCGGGGACACCCGCGTCAAGACATTTGAAATGAACATCTACATCTCTCTAGAAAAAAAAAAAAAAAAAAAAATTAACATCTATAAGGTGTTAACAGATATGTCAAGTGAGAACTGCTAAGTTTTAAGTGGCAAAAATCAAGCAAGTCGAGTCAAGCCAAAGCTTGGGTTATGCAAGTCAAGTAATACAATTTTGCCCAGTCGCTAATGCTAATAGCTAACAAAAACATTTTTCTAATTATTGGTGAACACTGAGAGACAAGTATCCACACTAAAGCTATTCAATGTCAAAACCATTTTTTTTAAATGTCCAGTATGTTTCAATGCTGAGAATCCAACATTTATGCTAACACTAACGGCTGCTAAAAACGTTTTTTATTTAGGCAAGACACTGGGATAAGTCTTTAAACTAATGCTAATGGATGTCCAAAAACAATGTTTACAGAATGGTTGACAAAAAAAGAAGAAGAAAAAATCGGATAAAAATGAGAATGCTAAGAGACAAACATTTGTACTAAGTCCAGTCAATTGAGCTGACCCTGTCGGCGCCCGTACTCAGGACCAGGATGCGGAAGACGAAGAGAACCGTGAGCCAGATTTTTCCGATGACGGTGGAGTGCGACTGCACTTTGTCCAGCAGGCGGCCCAGAAGATCCCATTCGCCCATTTCGGCACGATGCTAATTGTCACCTTTCCTAAACCGGGAAACAAAATGACATCGGACCGATATTTGTTACAAACATGAAAATGTACGATGGATGAATGAATATAGGTCAAATGAATGTCAAATTAACACCATTTTAAATGTACGTCTGTCAAATTTGCTTAAGTCTGGCTAGCTAGCCGACGTAGCAAAGTAAATCAGCGTAAATTTCTTGGATCGTTTTCTTTTTGTGCCATTTGGCAGGTCTGGTGGGGCACAATCTCACTTGCCCCGAATGTACGATTTTGTTTTTCTTTTCTTCTTCTTCTTATATATTTTCTTAACGATAAAGGTTATGCAGTTCCCAGTTGCATTTTGTAGCCACACTTGTGAGGTCCCGGAAGGTCACAGAAAGAAAAACTTGTCTGATTGGAGTCACAGCTGGTGAGCGTGTGTAAATCTATCCTTGAAACACACACATTCACACTTTATCTGCGGGTGAGCCAGAACTTAACCTTGGATGAAAGCGAGCACACACACACACACAGAGTAGAAAAAAAAGAAATCACTCAAAAGCCAAGTTTTGTCGTTAGAAAAGTATCATTAGTCATTTTTGGTTCCCTTATTAAAGTGATTTAATTTTTAATGAACATTTTTTGTCAGATATCAATTCAATAAAATTGCATTTTATTGTTGAAATGGAGATGATTTCACTTATTTTTTTAAGCTCCCTTGAAACATTATGATTAGCATTATTAGTGGGACAAAATATTAGAAACACTTCTAATACAGTTGCACACACTTCAACAATCTATCAAAAATAATTATCTTTGCAAGGCAGATTTTTTATTTAGCTGTTCTATTTGTTTATTTGCATAAATGTAATGATATCGTGTACCTAATGAAGTCTCCATGCAGGTGTACGTACCAGCAAAGATGAAGATGAGCAGCGTCAGCGGCTTGGGAGGGAGAAAGTGAGCACGTCGTCGTCTCGTCGTTTTGTTTCGCTGCTGACTTATCAGGAAGGGTCCATCCTACGTACCACAACAAACCCGGAAGTTTCTGGAAGCAGGCCCTACGACGTCTTGTTTGGTCCGCCTCAACTGGGCCCTAATGCAAGCGGACTGTAATATCAACGCCTGTGAGTACCGTTGTGCGCTCTGTTTGTATGTGTTGATGCTAAAGTAGGTTTAAAATAACGGTGACATTGATGCTAATTTGTGTAAGCCAGTGTATGGCATTTTACATTATAAGTTAGCATTAAGCTAGCAGACGTCTAGAGATGACATTTCGGTGTTTAAATATCCATTCCTTTTCCATGTTTCTTATCCTCACATGCAGAATGCGATTGGTCCAGGCTAAAAAACAACAACCATATTATTAATAATATTAGTAATATTAACTCATTCACTGCCATTGACGGCTATAGACGTCAAAAATTCATTTGATCTATTTCTATTAGTTTAACATTTTTCCTACTTTTGGTAACAAGAGTTACGAAAACCTAGAATTGTTTTATTGTATTAGAACAGATCTAAAATTTGTAATTAATCGTGAGTTAACTGGTGAGTCATGCGATTAATTACAATTACAAATTGTAATCACCTGATGCCCCTAATTTTTTATAATCTTTTCTTAAAATAAACAAAAAAAAAAGATTATAAATTATAAATATTATATATATACTGAATATATATATATATAATTTTCTTTTTTTTTTTTAAAGAAAAGATTATTAAAAATTAGGGGCGTCAGGATTTTAATCATAATTGACTTCACTAGTTAACTCACGAGTAATCACCAATTTTATATCTGTTCTAAATGTACAAAAAAAAATCTAGGTTTTCATACTCTTAACAAAAGTGGGAGAAAAATGTTAAACTAATAGAAATAGTCTAAATGAATTTATGACGTCTATAACCGTCAAGTATGTGCAGTGAATGAGTTAATATTAGCATTCTTTGAGGAGGATAAAGAATATATGCGCTGCTGTACCATTTGTGTTCATTAGCAGTTCCTTCAAGCATTTGTAACATTGCCACATAGGTGCTATTCGTTAGCCTGTTTATGGCTTTTCCCTTTATGTGTTAGCATTAAGCTAGTTGACTTGAAGGAAAAGTTGTGTATTACCATTATATAGACACTTTAAAGCTACGTTTTCAAAGTTATAAGTCTTTTTTCCATTGTCTTTCATTTCTTGACAGAATGGGAGTCAGAATTATAGTAAGGATTACTTTATGGCAATTGTTTGTTAAAGGATACGTTTTTTAACCTCATTAAAAACAATCGTTTTGCTAGTGACACAAGCAAAAGTCTGATTCAAGGGATTCTGTTGTTTTTTGTTTAAATACTTTATTCCTGCCACATAATCATTTGTTTTGACGCCAAAGAGGCGGTGACAGTGGTGGGTGGACAAACTCCAGTCGATGGCACGGTCACCGCGTACGAGCCAGCTAGTGCAAATGATTCACGCGAAATCTCACCAGGAGCCAAAAAAAAAAAAAATGTTTTAAGAGGGACAGTATTGTGACATATTCCACCAGGCGTGGGCCAAACCTTTGTGCACATTTGATTTTGAATACGGTTAGTCATTTGTAAACGAGGGGGTAAATAAGTACAAATATGGATGTAAAAGCGGATAAAGGGTAGATGATGGATGGAAGAAAATAAGAAGGACTTTTTTTGCAGTTTTTGCTCATTTTTGTGGCAACTCCAGGATATTGAAAAAGTTTGGCCACTCCTGTATGACGAGAGGCTAGAACACAACTTTACCACTTCATGCATTCTTATCTAAATGGAGGACGAACAATACGATCATACAACTTATGACGATCCACTTTTAACCGATGAACACCCGCCAGCCCAAAACCCAAATCCACTCCGGGATGCACCTCATCAGTCCGTACTGGGGAGAAAAGGAACAAACGATGTCTAGATTACAAACAACACAGCATGGGTGTGTGTGTGTGTGTGTGTGTGTGTGTTGACTTTGCGTGCCCACCAGCAGCGTGTGCGGCCAATAGCCGGTGGTCCGGTTGGACACGCCGATGGTCGAGATGGCGTGGCGAGCGTAAACCTGCGGCGTGGGCGTCAACCAGCCTTCCGTGGACGACGCCGGCCGCCGCTGACTGGAGGCCAACTGCCAGGTAAACAACAGCCAGGATAATCACATTTTAAATCAATATTTTATTTTGAAGAATAATAACACTCGTCAATGATTTTTTTTTACAAAATCTTTTAATCAAAAATGCAAGTAAACTTTTGCAGATTTTTTATTTGTTTTTGCTGATTCTGAATCTCTTGCACATCAAGTTTTCATAATACGTAATATGTAATATAGCAATCAATTTTTGTAATATTAATGAATTAAGTGTTAGGTTCAGCAACAAGTGGAATTTATTTCTGAAACGCCTTGGCTGGCATGGCAAAATCTGTATTGCGCAACCTTTTATAGGTCAAACAAAATATTCAAATGTGCTAGAAAAAAGTAAATATTTAATTTAAAAAATTATTTATTTTTTTATTTTTTTTACATCGGAGCCAAAAATATGTTAAGGGGCACAAAGTCATCTCTGATTGAAATTTGCTGTTGGCCATTTTCATTTGTAGAATTAATTATAATCTAATTAACAAAATATTTAATATAATGAAAACAATGTTTTAATTACTTGTAATGTGCATTGAAAATCTTTTAAAAAGTGAATTAATCGTTTATATTTAATATGTTTATAATTAGCCGTATATTTAATAAAATCCTAAATGTTAAAAACTGTTAAAATGTGTATCTTGGTTGTAATTATAATTATTATTAAATTATTTAATAAATATTTTTATATATTTTTTGTTTAAAAATATATACTATGGCAAATGTAAAATAGCACATTTTGATGATAAAATTCAAATTTAATTTATTTGACTATCAAATCTAAAATCAAATCTAAAATTGTATAGTTGACTTATTTTATGGTTTACAATAAATGTAAACACAGTACTTAATTAGATAAAGGGATGAATAAGTTTTAATCAACAATTTAGTGGAAAATAAACTGCATAGAGATTTCACATGATTATATTTTAAATTCCTCACAGTTTTGCAATCGTGATGTATGCGACAGACCTGGAATGGAAGCAAACTTTGAGCAAAGATCCCTCTTGCGCCGTACTCGAGGTGGAGAGCTCTCGAAAAATGATCCAAGTAGCCCTGAAAAGCATTATAGGAAAAAAAAAAAAGATTACTGTGCTTCCCGTGATGATATTGAACCAAAATGTTATGTTGGCGTGCATCTGCAGGAAATGTTTGTTCTCACTGTGGCGGCGCTGAGCATCACCCTCCCAGGCATCGGCTTACAGCAGGCGCCGGACGAGATGTTGACCACTGCCCCTCGGCCACGTGCCAGCATGCCGGGCAGTACCAAGCGGGTCAGCAGCGTGGCGCCCGCCACATTATTGGCCGTCACCTCCATCAGTCTCTCCTCGGACATTTCCACCAGCTCCCGTGGCGACGTGCACGCCTCGTCGACGCAATTGACCAGGAAACCCACATCTTTGCCCCCCAGGGCTTCCGCGACGGGCTTGCCGGCCGCCTGGTTCCAGCCCAGGTCAGCGGGGACCAGGACGGTTTCCACGCCGTAGCGCTGGGAGAGGTTTGCGGCAAAGTCACCGATGTTGGAGCGGCCGTACGTGATGAAGATGATGCTGAGGCCGTGTCGGGCGAGCTCCTCGGAGTAGGCCTGCGCCACAGGCTCTGATGCACCTAATGGGAGACATATTGATCAATGGCTGCAAAGTGATACTAATGGATTACTGGACTGCATTATATTTTAATGGTTAAGCTTATTTCTTTACTACACCCAAACAAAAAAAAATTGATTACCCCAAAAAATAATATAGTACTTTTTTTGACACAAGAATTTGCACACTTCTACTTAAATATTTTTACCACCGGTGCTATTGCTTACCATACACGACAGCCCAGTCTCCATAATGCCTTAGCTTCCTGCTAGGGATGATCCTGGGCAGGAAATGCACCCTGACCAGCACGCAGCAGTCCCTGAGCAGGATGACAGCCCTGCTGGCTGTGTACAGGGCCCCCACCACAGCAAGCGTCTCCAGGTAAACGCTGCACGACTGGGAAATTTCCCTGTACAGTAAATGGAAGCTGTCAACAGCCGCCATGCTTACAAATCCAAAGTGATTCTAGCGAACGCCGTCTACGAGTTAGTTTAAACACGCAACGTTGTGTTTACCCGATAAAATGTTAAATGAGAGCTCGGGCATGCTAATTTAACGTTCCTAAATAATATAGCGATGCAAACATGTTTGGAAATAAATTTGACATCCTATTCATCCAGCAGGGATTTGCCTTGAATGAATCCCGGAAGAAGGAGCAAAACAACGAGTCACGTGATATTACATCGTAAGCTGAATTGATGCGTTCATGGGCTTCTGAGAAAAACCGTGCGTTGTAATTTGACATTATGGACCAGCGTTTCCCTCATTATTACTATACTTTAATATCAAAATGAAATAGAATTAATGCTCTTTTTGTTTAGTTATATTTATTTGTGTGAGTTCGTTTCCAATTAAGATAAACGGATCATACACATCGTGTACTTTTCTCATAAGCTTATTTCCTGAACGCAGCACGATGTTTGTTATTCTATCCCACAATGCACCGCGGTTTGGTGGACGTTTCCATAGAGACGCGGATGGCGGCTGTACTAATTTGAAGAGAAGGCGTCAAATGGATGTTAGGTGGGTTTAGACACGACGAATTTGAAGGTTTGATTCTTTTTTTTGTGGTGCTTAGTCGCTTGCTTCTCTGTGGTGGAAGCTAACATCGAGCGAGTGTTTGGCTAACAGCACAGCATGGGAAGCAAGTAGCTGAACTGGAGCATTTATCCGGACATTTTTGATATTTCCGCACCTTACACGGCGTAAACAAACGGGGTATTATATTGCTATAGCCTGCTAGCATAGAAACACGTGAGATTGTTATTGTAGTCAAACGACATTTCATACCATTTTTGAAAACAAAATGCTCATAAATCAAGTGAACCAAAGCCCAGTGCTCAATTTTGCGCCAATATTAACATCCGAGTCTGCTTGTATGCGGACATGTCGTAGCCCACATTCGTGGAAATTTGACCATAGCTTTGCGGGATGTCTTTTAGGTACACAAAATTCTGAAATTCTGCCTTTACAAATGTAATAATGTTCACTTTGAATTGCCTCTCAACATATCATGGGAATTCTCTTTTGGGTCTTGGAAGAGAGATGTCTGCTGAAGATGAAGAGCAACTGGGGCCTCTGCTCAAGCAGTTTTTGAGAAGCATTGACGAGCGACTCTGTGGCGCGCCTTCGCCTCAAAGTGCAGAGAAGGTCCTTCTTCACCTGGAGGAGACCGACAAGAACTTCCATAAGTGAGCTCAGAACTCGAAAAAGTCACTTGTTGACCATCTTTTCATCATTTCGCTCACTTTTGTCACCTCTGCCTGTCATTTCCCAAGCTATGAGTTTGTCAAGCACCTGCGCCGGCGCTTGGAGACCTCTCTGGGGTGCGTGGTGGACGAGGAGCTTAGGAAGTTGTCCCGTGACGACGGACAACACGCTGTGGGCTCGGGTCACGACGCCCTCATCCACCAGGCGACCAGCTGCAGCCGAGCATCGGCGCAGTGAGTCCGACCCTGACGCACAGACACATGTAAATAAGGAAAACACTGACATTGAGATGGTACGCCTTCGCCAGGTACCAAGAGGTGACGCAGACCTTGAGAACCACCGTGACTGCGGCGGTGGAGGGTTTAGTCAGTAGGTTTGAGGAGGACCAGCTCAGGAAGGAGGAGGAGATGCAGCACGGCCGCTATGCCGACGACTGCTCTGACAGTGGAGACTCCTTCAATCAGGTCTATTTAAATAGACACAGACCTGTTTCAATTACAACAACATTTTTAAGGTCTTTGAATGCAGTAACAAGATTTTTTTCCCCCATCCATTTCGCCAGTGTTATGCCTTCATTCGACAGGAGCAGCTGCAGGCTTTGGCTGAGAAACTGGATCCAAGTCAACCCAAAGAGGTGACGATGCATTCAGTGGACATGACACAATACAGAATTCCTGTCTTTACAAAGACAATAATTCTTACTTGTCTTTTATTTTTATTTTTTTTCCTGAAAAGTAAGTATTTGTGGAGTACAAGATAAAAAAAAGAAAAGAAGTGTTTTTTGAGCATGTTTGCCCACCCCTGCGATAGCCCCTCCCCTTTAGTCAAAATAACAATTGAAGAAATCAACAAATAATGACTGTAAAAATTGATTTAAAATATTGAGCCCATAAATTAAGGATTTTAAATAGGGCCTGGCGGATATGGATTATTTTAGGCTAATCTAATAACCGATTAATCATCAGATTAATAAAATATATATATATATATAATTTATAACTTCCTTTTGGGGTCCCTTACGCTTACAACAATAAAGATGTGAATTACAGGGAGAACGTTTGACTGATTTAATTTGTCCATTAGAATTTGTTCAACTTTACAACAGAGAGAAAAATCAGCAAAAATGGGCTAGTATTTGTTTTTTTGTGGGGTGGGGGCAGGCAATGTTTATTTTTTTCTTATGCTGTAATGTGTTTAAAAAAAATCTGAAAAAAATCTGACAGATTTTTGCCAATTTAAAAGGGCTAATATTGGACGATTATGGTAAATAAGCCAGCCGGTTAATCAGTTGTGACCTTGTCTTGAATTCTGGATCTAAAATATGTTTGCTTTTAAAAATGTTTATCATTGTGTGTGTGTGTGTAGGTGCGCAGTGAGGCCCTGCAGGTGCTCCGCCGCGCGCCGCCGTCTGACGTCCTGAGCTGCGAGGGCTGGGCCCGCCTACGCCAGAACCTTTGTGCCGCGCTGACCGAGCCCGACGCCGAGCTCAGTGTATGCCGAAGCTCACTTAGCAGTAATTGTCAGAAATGACATTTTTTTTGATTAAAAAAAAACAAAACAATCTTCTTGTTTCAGGACCACGTTCTTCAGTTCTTTGCCAAGAGCTTCTCCTCGTTGCCACTGAACATCACCCGGGAGATCTACACCAGCCTAGGTAGGCCTGTGTGTCTTCACCCCACCACAAAGTATCCTGATGTTGATTAAAAACATTATGAGATATAGTCGTCAAGGGTACCAGAATCACTGATAGTAACTACAGTACTCTTGTTTGGCCTTGGCGGAGGTCTGCATGTTTTAATAACTTGTGTTGTGTTGTTTCCTGCTCAGCTAAAAGCGCAGAATCCAGTTTTTTGTCCCTTAAATTGAGCTTTCCGGACGGTGCGGCTGGCTTGGACATCAACAGACCCGATGTCAGCTCTCTCCTCAAACAGGTATGGTTCATGACAATCAAATGTACATTGACAGCATTTAAACAGATTGACGTAGGAATAAATAAAGTAGGTTTATAAAATTGCTATAAGACCGTGGTGTGGAATTGATTTAAGACCTTAATCAAAGGTATGGGGAAAAAGTTTTCCATTACCTGGATTTAAAATAATGTACTCTTGCAGCACAACACTACATGCAGCTTCACCATGTTTACTTTAAACTCTCAGACCTCACTTTGAATTTTTTTTAAACCTGGATTTAAAAGCATTTACACTGCAAGGCAGACTTTACTTCATTTGGCAGCTTTTTCCATTTGTGTGCAGCATAGCAGCTAAATGCTGCCTCACCATGCTTGCTTCATGTCACTCAATCCTCACCTCCATGTGCACTCAGATGCGTCTGATGAACGACTTTCAAAAGGAGGCGACCTCCTTCTGGATCCGCCACCCGGAAAAGTGAGCGACCCCGCCTCAAACTCAATCATTTTTGTCCCCTCGATGTTGAGATCGCCTGACATTCCTCGCGCCTTTTTTTTTTCAGATACATGGAGGAAATCATCGAGAGCACCTTCTCCCTTTTGTCTCTCCATCGTGACTCAGCAGACAAAGTCTTGGAGCCCACTCACCTGCTGGCCTTGCTGGATGTTCAAGCCGCCTGGTTCACAAAATGGATGGTGCGTCTTGCAAACTCGCAACTGAACAGATGCAATATTAAGTGTGCAAACGTTTGTGTGTTGTTTCTCAGCATGGCTCCTACAGCAGGACGGTGGTTCTCAGGCTCCTCCAGAGCAAATACAAAAGTCTGGTGAGTGGAAATGATGTTGGGGTTGTCGTATTGCATTACACATGTGGCAGTTAGCAATGTTTCAATGTGAGCACCTGTATAGTGAAAAGGTTGCATAATGGCAACAAATGCCATTATTTCCAATAGCATTGTTGCGAGAAATGTGCGCGCGTCTCGGAACGGATCGCGTTATGCCCCGGAGGTTCCGCCGAGAGAGTTTGCCATTCAAGAAATGATTCGTTAATCCCTCCCGCTTGCTGTCAGCCTTTTAAAGAGGATTATTGCTCAATCCCTCCCTTTTACAGCCTCTAAATTAACTGTCAGTAAAATACCAACATAATCCCACTATGGAGTCAGCGCACTGTAAAAAAATTCTGGCGGGGGGGAGAAAAAAAAAAAGTAACAGCAGGTGTTTATAATGAGTTATGTGTTATAACGTCTTGTCAGATGGAGGCCGCTGTGCAGAAGTGCATCCTTTACCTGGAATGCTGCCAGCGTTCCACTCAGCGTCACTCCGAGCAGCAGCAGCAGCAGCCGTGCTCAGGTGAGGGCCATTTTTATGCGCCAATGGGACGCCAGGAGGTGAAGCCATTTCATTCTGTCCAGCGCTACTTCTTGATAACATATCCTGATTGTGTTTCAGGCCCGGAAGTGAGCAGCGTCTATAGCGGTCAGGAGCTGCAGTACGCCGCGGTGGTCCATTCGCTGTGCGTGTTGGGCAAAGTCCTTCTCTACTCCAATGGCAGGAAGCTCTTTCCCGTTAAAGTGGCTGCGCGAGAAGGTGAACGCTAACGGGGGGGGGGAAAAACTGTTAAAATCTTCTATAACGCAATTCATTTGGCACATGTTACGACACCTCTCTATGTGACTTGGGTTTTCTGAAGAAGTTTCGCCTTCCTCCCTTCTTCCTGTGCTGTCATTGGCTGGCATTATAGCGACTGTTAATCCGTCACTGGGCGAAAGCAATCATACAAATATTTTGCCGCAACTTAAGCTATAAAAATGGATATATATATAAAAAAAAAAAAAAAACTAATACAAATGTTGAAAGGAAAGTAGTTATTTTAGGATGATTATCATGTGTTTTAGTTTATTTAGGGACGTGTTAATATATTTTTTTCAACCACGGGCGTTTTTATTTTTCAAGTTACAAAAATTTTTTTTTTTTGTATTTTATTTGGTTTTTTGATCTGTAAACTAATTTAGGAAATAACTAGAACGTTTCTAAGGAAAATGACCTCATTGAGATGTGCACAGTGTTACTTTTAAACGACAACTACTACTAACTAGATCAACAAGTAATCGATGTCAAATTAATGGATGATTTTGATCATCACATAATCAGTTTGAGACGGCGTTTATCTTAAAAAAAAATTCAGAATTCACAGCATTTTAGCCTCTCAACAAAAAATATTGTCAGATTTCTGTAGTCCATTTTTGTTTATTTTGTGACATGTTAAAGACCTAGCAAGTAACTGAATCATAATTTATTTTTGTTTGTGCCTTTTATGCCCTGTCAATTTGAAATAATTTCCTGATTTTTAATATAGCAATTGATATTAAAACTTGATAATAAAAAAAAGTTGGATTAATCAGTCAGTCAACAAAAATAATCGAGAGAATAAAAAGTTATTAAAAATAATCGTTAGTTGCAGCCCTCCTACTAACATATATTTGACATTTTGTCCCTAACTTTCCCTACAGCCTCATGCACGTCGCCATGTGACCACAATATAATCCGAAGTATTTACCGTCTATAATCTCATGAATCACCATGAAATGTTTCCACCTAAATTTACATAACCGCAAAAGAATCCCGTTTGCATCATCAGTTGTAAACATAACACGATTACGGGTCCTCTTAAAGACGAGTCATTGTCTGCGGTCGCCGCTTTTATTGAGGCTGTTAAGATCATATCGCCGAAACGAGGCGGGTACCCGAGATTAAGGATTTTTTTTTTCTCATTGCAAAGAGGGAGGAGATCCTATTGACAAATGATTTACACCTCTGACTCAACTGATTTATCTTCACAATTAATATTCAACAGATTATATTTGCAAAACAAAATGTGTGCACTAAATGGACTCATGGTTGTGTAACTAACTGCTGACTTCACTTTTCTCCTTATTAACTCTTTGACTGCCAAAAACGTTAAATAACGTTTAGTAAAATCCTATGGAGGAGTGCCAAAGACGTTAAAAGACGTTTGTTTCAAAACAGAGGTGAAACTAACCATTTTCTATTGTTGATTACTGAAAAACGGAATAAGGTAGAAACAAACTTTTTTTTCTGATGAAAGATGAGAGTTCAATCTTTCATTTGGTAGTATGTGTGTTTCCATAGTCCAAACACATAATTTTCTGTGGACCTTGAAAGATCAGTCAAAATGCTTAAATCGGCTGGCACCCACGGCATCCCTTTTCCGAAAACGTCTGGCAGTCAAAGAGTTAAGACAAAGTACACGGGTGACTAATCATATTACTGACCAAGTCAGCTCCTCCTTCCAGATCCAGTCAGTGTGACTGAGCTGGTGGTGATCCTCATAAACATCATGTACCAACATCCTGAGCCGTTGTGCAACGATAGCACAGGTGACCAACACACGCACTATCTTTTATCTGCTAACCTTGTCCGTCCTCAGACAGTCTCATATTTGTCTCCCTTAGACCTTCTCCGCTATCTTATTCTTTGGCTTTGCTTACAGTCCTGTTCCTGCCTAACTACAACAAAAAACAATAGGATTTTTTTTAATGAGATGAGAAGTGTTTATTGACTCAAAGCACGTATTAGTTGGTGAACGATGCGTTGCCACGGCAACAGCTTGGATCGAGTTTGACTCGACTCATTTGCTCTATGGAAATTGATGAATTTTTCTACCATGAAACCAAACTACCATTAAATCAAATGGGATTCTGCAGTGTTTATTGACTCAAAAACATGTATTAGTTAGTGAACGATGCGTTGCCATGGCAACAGCTTGGGTCAACTTTTTAGGGTGTGCCAGTTAGAGTCTACTCAGTCTAGTTTAGCGCTTTCATGTTTTCAGTTGAACTAATGAATTTAAATGAGCTTTTCGTCAGACGCGCTGTGCCCGAGCGGCCTGGTGATGGCGACGCTGAGCACCATGTGCGAGCGTGCCGAGTGCGCCGACCAGTGTCTCCACCAGACGTCCGTTATTCAGACTCTGATGGCGCCGATCATCCTGATGCTCAACGGAGGCCAGGTGACAAACACCAACATGAAGGAAAATGTGTTCTTTGGTTTTTATGAAGTGTTTTTTTTTCCTTTTCAGAGTATATTAAAGTGTCCTGTAGCCACCCTGTCTCTGGTTGCGGACATCCTGGCTCGAATGATCAACACAGACAAAGGGTTAGCGCTCTTCTTGTATGAGAGGAATCTGCTTGTAGGCCAGAGTGAGAGGTGAGTCATCGGTGCATTTTTCATTGTTCTATTGCAAGAAGCACGAGTTTGTTAAAGGTCACTGATTAAAAAGCTAAAAAAAATAAACATAAAGGAAGACTTCTTGAGTAACATATCAAATTAAAGGTCTTGACATGAGCATTCCAGATCACTAGTTACATTTTCTGTGATGACGTCACAATACGATATTATCACAATTTGAAGGTCACGACGTGATAATTATTACTGTGGGGAGGTTGGTGATATATAAAAAAAAAAAGTTCATACTAAAAAAAACATATTGTGCTTTTGTACATAACAGCAATGCATATAAACCACCTACAATCTCTAATAACCCCTAATAATGAAGCACTTATTTCTTAATGCACACACACATGGAGTTCCTAAACATATTGACTCGGTTCACGAGCATATTTTGTTCCCCTTCATCTGACTATTAGCGCGGATTTTAAACATAGAAGGGCCAAAACATGCCTAGTAAAAATTACACTGCACTAAAAAAAACTAGCCACCAGATGGTGCTAACCAAATGAGGGGAGGGATGGATTTCATTTCCATTTCATGTTTTTCACTAATGATGTCATCATATGAGAGCGTTTTGGCAACAATAACCAGTGATCTGAAAAGTCCCCGCCAAGCCCGTTAATTTAACATATCACTCAATATGTCTTCCCGCATATCCATTTTTGAGCATCTCACTAGTGGACTAATAAACTTGGATTGTCCTGCTCATTCAAACGCGAACACGCTTTCTCGTGGAGTGATTTTCATCCGCCTTGTCGGCGCCATGAATTTCACATGAGCAGACGTCGTGTGATGCAGCAGCACGTCATTAATAAAACAGCAAATTGACTCTGAGATCATTTTCTGTTTCCGCTGGCAGGAGCACGGCCGCGCACGTGCTGCTTCGCTTCACGCTGAGGCTGCTGGAGCGAGAGCTCGCCGCGTCGGGCCAAGGCCAAGGCGACTCCAATCGTGCTCTGTGCGGGGCCTTCGTCTTCGTGTGCAGGCAGATGTATAACACTTGCGAGGGCCTGGAGGTCCTGCGAGCGTACGGCCTGCACAAGGCCGCCGCCGCCGCCTGGAGGAAGGTGCGACGTCGTCCACCTTAAACGCTGACTTCCTGCTAAACATTGACTTTAGTCTTCCCTGGTCACATTGCACTCAATGTGACAGAAACGTACTTTAGTCAGGGAGAAATGATAGTCAGCAGCCGTAACGTGAGCACATAAGGGGTGTGATCAATAAATGTGACAGGATATTATTATTTATGATAAGTGTTTTTGTTTTTCTAGACCAGTTCCTTGTCTGAAAGGATTCCGACCCCGGTGCCTGGAAACAATCCTGCAACGACGATGCAGGAATTGCAACACATGTAAGATGGAAATAATCATATAGTCATTCATAATACATCAATAAGAAATGCAGTTTCCGCATTTTCATTTATTTATTTATTTTTATTTGTTTTTAATTTTTTTTTTAATTTTTTAATTTTTATTTTTTTATAATTTTTTTTAGAGCTCAGTTTTCAGTATTTATTTATTTTTTAATGACTTCATATTTAAAACTTCGCTGAGTTTTATTTTATTTTATATCGGCAGAGTTTCTTTTTTTAATACAGCTCCTTAATTGCACGTGCTAGACCAAATATTGTTGACATTTAAAGACAATCTTGTTGATGATTTATGTTCACTGGATAGCAATAAAATCACCTTATATATCCATGCTGACAGATTAACAATTGAACTGTGCCAATGCTTCACAAACGTGGCAATTTATTGCATTTATCAACTTCGTCAACTGCTATTAATTAAATGAATTTTTTTTATACGTCTGTATGTACTTTTCAGGCTAATGTGGGAGGAGACGATGCTGGACAGCCTGCTGAACTTTGCGGCCACCCCCAAGGGCGTGCTGCTGCTTCAGCAAACCGGCGCCATGCAGGAGTGTGTTTCGCACATGTTCTCTCGCTTTAGCAAAAAACTGCAGGTAAACTAGCCCCTCCCCCCCCTATCGATATGGTGGGGGGGGGGGGATTCTCTTGGTGGTAAAACATATGAGTCTGTATGCTGCCTGTCGAGCCCGAGTTTAAAAAAAAACAAAAAAAACCTTTCCTTTCTCTCCATGACATGCATGCACTCATGGCCAACAACGGGGCGTTCTAAAGCGGGCACGCCAGAAGCCTATCTGAACGGAAAAATGCATTTTCGGGATATAGTTCTCAGTCGTTACACATATTTTCATTAAAGGTGTCAAATGTAATTATTATAAAATTAATCGACAACTATTTTAATAATCGAGCCATTGTTGAACTTAAAGTTGTCCAAATCCTCTGATTTCAGCCTCTCAACATTAATTATTCAGTTTCAAAAGATTTAGTTTTTGATCACTAAACAATACCAAATAATGGACAACAATAATTGGTTAATAAACAGTAATCTGGGGGAAATGGTTTTGCAATGCACTTTGATGCAAAATAAAATTGTAGCCAGTTTTTTAATTAATCGATATAGACTCTAATAATATTTGATTGTGACTAGTGAGAAGCAAATTTCAAAATTTACTTTACATGGTCTTCAAAGTGGCAGTTTAGAATTTTATGCTCAGTTCTATTAGGCCGTCTATGGGGTTTCCAAATTTTGCACTTGGGTTGCTGAGTCATGTCGCCGTAAAAGCGGCTCATAGAAGTTAAAATATAAGCGAGCCAGATAAGCTTTCTGGCATCACACTCATGGGAATCAAAGCTGAATTTTTTTTTTTTTTAGTACTCTGTTGTCCTCTTTAGTATTCCCGCAGTGTTTTGTCGACTATGCTAATTCCGAGCACACCTTTCCTACATTGCCTCACCCCGCGCCACCCACCGCTTGCACTTAATTTAGCGCCATTGTTTACTCACGCTTGTAATTGCTTGCCCTGTTTACTTTGCACTTTAATTAAGGAGCGTGATTATTTTTAACTAACGAAGGGCCAACACCCGCACTCGAAACCTGGCGTGTAATTGGATTTCAAAACGCTCCGTTGGCAAATTTTCTCTCAAGTATGTTTTCAAATACGTGTCATTTTCCTAATTGTCCTTATTTTGCCTAATTCTACCTATTGTTGTTGTGGTTTTTTTTTTTTTTTTTTTATAGGTGAGCCGTTGTGAAAAGTTTGGCTACGGAGTCATGGTAACACAGGTGGCAGCTACGGCGGCGGGCTCGACGGCTTTGCAGCGCACAGGTACGACGACGCTGCAAAAAGCCAAATGCCAGTGGGGGTATTGCTCCACTCCAGTCCTATAGGTGGCGGTAATGTACAACTGCCACACATGGCAAACAGACAGAACAGTGCCATTTTGATGCTGGATGTTGGCTGTTCCACTCAAAATAAAGTGTCTGCTCAGTGCTCACCCAGCAGTGGAGTGGGCGGGCCGAGCAGTGACTCATTTGCATAATACAGGGATGTGATTTTTCCGCTAATTCGCGGAATTCCGCTTTTTTTTTATCTCCCCCCCCCCCCATTCATTCATTCATTGTGTATGCACATGACTCCGACAGATAACATCTTCTGCTATAACAAAGACATTTGTGGTATGCTCTAATATGAGTTACTTTTCATTTGGTCATGATACAATTATTTGTTCATGAAATTTGAACTCTTCAACATTATTTATGTGTTAACTTAGTAATCACATTAGTTAGATATGATGATATTCTCAGTGATAGTTTTTAAAAGCAAAGGCAGTCCAATGTTTTTGAATGTGACTGATTTTGAGTTGACTAAAACTGCCATTTTATATGGGATAGTTCAATATACATTGAAAATTTATGCTGTTGTTTTGTCTATTTCTTTGTCATGTGAGTGCATTGAAAGTACTTAAAAACACGGAAAACCCATGAGCTCCGGGAAGCCCCTCTTGTCCCCCCACCAGGGCACTGCCCTGGACCTAGCTGGGTGCCAGCGGCCCCCAGACCCCCGGCTAAATTTTCAGATAATTTCACTTTGGTCAAATCACATCCCTGACAATAAGACCCCCCGAAAAACATCTTTGCGTCGTCGTGTTCCAGGCTATGTGCAGGGCCTGATTGTGGAGTTGTGGTCGGCGCTGGAGTGCGGCAGCGAGGACACCAGGGCGGTCCAACCCAAAGCCACGCCCATGGAACCCATAGACAGGAACTGCCTCAAGGTACCCCGATGCTTGTTATTGACCCGTGTATGTTCCGTGTGTGTGTGTGTGTGTGTGTGTGTGTGACTGGGTCATTTTTGTGTGTCTTTGCAGTCCTTCCTGGCTCTGGTCAACTTGCTGTCGTCCCCGCAGTCCGTGTGGCAGCTGCTGGCTGGACAACCTTTGGCCAACAAGAGCGACTACACACTGAGGGAAGTGCCAAGCTCTGTGCCTGTGAGTGGGCTAACACACACACACACACACACACACACACACACACACACATATAGGCGAGGTTGTGAAAAATGAAAGTGTTGTTTTGGCGCCATCTTGTGGCGTGTGTGCCAGAGAACTATGTTAAAGTCATGTGAGACACTTTTTTTTTTTTTTAATGGCTTTGGCGCCATCTTATGGCTTAGTTCTTATTCTCTTGAATAATGGAGGAACACTAAAGGAGTAATAATGACCCTGCTAAATATTGTTTAGTGCAGTTTAGCTGTATTTAACTTTTAAGTACTACACACTTTTATGTAACTTTTATGTGCAATGCATATTAATTTGGTCTGTATTTAAGTCACTGTTACAGATCTCTTCCTCTCTCTCACACACACATCCACTCATCCCAGTTGCCAACAGTTCCTCTTTCATCCATTTGAGGGCATGTTTGCGCTTTTCACCATAACTGGAATTGCAACACAGTCCTTGATTTTTTTTTTCTCCGCCACGTTGTAATGCAGCATTTCCACCTTAAACACAGCAAATGCGTGATGTTCACGGCCTCCCGCTGTGCTCCACAGGACCTGATTGACAGGCTGATTGCTGTGAATTCTGCCGCCAAGATGCGCTCGCTCTTCCACTACGAGCAGTCGCACACGTTCGGTTTGAGGTGAGAGCCACACACACACACACACCGCCACCGACAACAGCGGTAGCACTTCAATTGGGCACAAACAAGCTCAATATTAATTGAGGGTGTGCTGCATTCAGGGAACTTGGAATTGAAGAAGCACAACAGCCACTTTTTTTTTGGCAGTGTTGTATAATACTGACATGGCTTTTGCTTCTTTTGACTATGAAGTGTGAAGTTCGCTGGACAAACTCAGGGCAAATTTCCCATCATGCAAAGGGAAATAGTCTGTCATCACGGTGAAACGACAGCAGGGGCATTGCGTGCTGTTGGCGCCACCTGTGGGGGTCAGTAGGGATGCAATAGAACCTCTTATTAACTGAAAAGACGTTCTCTTAAAAAAACATTTTAACCTTCCTAATTTAATTGCTGTATAATAGAACAAACTCAAACCTAACTTAAACTAAAGTTTTTTTTATACGTCTGTACGTATTTCTCAGGCTAATGTGGGAGGAGTTTTAGTTAGCTGATCGATCTTTTTTTTTTTTCTTCTTATATCTCTTTCGAAAAAGCAAAGGAAAATGACTGTTTGAAAGTTTTTTTTCCCTTCTGGGATTAGCTTTTTTCTCCCGGAATTTTTTATTTTTTTCCTGAAAGTTTTTTTTTTCTTGCATTAACTTCCACAGACATAAAAAAAAATTCTCAATGTAGGTTTTTTCTGCCCCTTTTGTCAAAATGTGTATAGTATGTAAACACAACCCTTAAAAAAATTAACATCATAAAATGAGCCATCAAGCTTACATGTCAATCGCTAAATTCTGTTTAAAAAAATGTCCTCAAAAGTCTCACCAGATTTTCTGATGTCTGGCGTAGCTTCCCGCATGATTTCCGCTTTCCTCCGTTTGACTTTTGAGACATTTTTTTGTTTTGTTTTGTTTTTTTGTGCCAACTGAGGCTTGGCTGCTTGCTGTCTTTTTAATATGCTGCTGTTGTGTTGAAACATCCCATAAAAGTAAGCCTCTCGACGATGATGAAGAGCCCAAATGTCTTCTCCGGTTGCTGCCATGGCAACCGGCACTCGCCTGGGCCCGCATCGATCGCTACGCCCTCCCCGCTGGTGATGGATTAATGCACAGCAAGTGTGTGCGTGTGCGCTGGCACAGAACGTAAATTTTTGACAGTTTTTTTTTTAATTAATTTTTTTATTAAAACAGTTTGCACTGAATGTCATTTATGCAGTAGTAAAAAAATAAAAATAAAAAAAATAAAAAACGTCTTAATATTGTTACACCCCAGAGGGGCTTAGTCTGTCTTAGGACACCAGACAGGACACTCACAATACAATTTAAAAATGATCCCCCATCCCCCCCCGTGTACAGCCTCAAAAAGCATTCACGAGCCACAATTTCCACAGGATCTAAAAGGCAATCTGGGTCGAACCTTTGAAGGCGCCCTCTTCAAAAAAAAAGTTTTATGTTTTTAGATTTTTTTCAACTCGTCACAACTACAGAAATATTGAATGAGAAATTTCAGCTAAACGAAATACAATTAGTCAGAAAGATGATCACTATATCTGGACTCAGTGGACTTTAGTGAGCATTTTATCGGAAGTATATGCTTCTGAACACAGCATATGATTTGAAAAGTTGAAGTGTTGGCCGACGGCGATGTCACAATGTCAACAACAACAAAAACTCCACGCGGAGCCCCCCTGGCAGGATGTCCAGCAGACTCCCGAGCGAGGAGAACACGTTGCGGCGAAGCTTTAGCAGACAAAGCGCTAACAGCTTGGCTTCTCGAAGCATTGCTTTCAAAGGGGGCGAGCGGGGGTCTTCCGGCCTGACAAGCTGCCAGCCTCTCACTTGGCCGCTGTCAGAGCGACTGAGTGTGCTTGTCAGTCAGGTGTGTGTGTGTGTGTGTGTGTGTGTGTGTGTACCGCACTTCGGCAAATAGGAACAGCGGCATCCCGTACGCTCGCAGGACACTTCATTAGGAACACAAGCTGTTCAGATCCAATGGAAGAGTAAAGTATTTTTTTAAAATTCTGTTTTGACAAATTTAAGACTTTTGTGGGCTGTTAAATAAATAAAATGGCAGTCTGTTTGCAACCGCCAATAGACCCCACGGAAGAAAGACAACAAGGAAGGACAATACATTAGGTCCACTCGCGTTTTGACCTTCCATTTTGCGCGTTCGCGGGTTATGTGGAGAGCAAATGTTATTACTGTGCTGCAGCACTCAGCACGAGTGGGTCAGGTGAAGGACTTTTGCCGCCTAGAATTTTGATAGGATCCCTTGTATTTTTGGTGTTGAGTTTTGTAAAGTACAAAGCCCAAGCGTCATCGTTATGCCGCAGCCTGTGCAGAGTCTCAGCAGAATGCTTAAGCCGGGCATCATTACCAGCATTTGAAAATGAACCATGAAGGCTTCTCGCGGGGATTCCCCCACTTTTTTTTTTTTTTTTTTTTTTTTTTTTAATACAAGGCTCGCGAGTGAAGCTGCCGGGGAAAATTGGCTTCACTAATCCGCTTCTCGTAGACATTCATGACTCGCTGCAAATCGACAGAGATTGCCGGCGTGAATGGTACCCAGTCTGACACTTAAGCGCAGTTTGAGTGACTTTGTGTTGCCGCTTTACTGTTCTATCTCTCTGCGCCATGTCCTTTTAAGACATTTTACCATGACGTCATAGTACAGTGGTGTCTTGAGATATGAGATGAATTTTACCACACGTGCAACTCAAAACAAATCTCAAGTCATCTTTCCTCATTAAAATGAATGGAAATGCCATTAATCCGTTCCGGCATCCTAAAACCCCCAACTCAAATTTGTGTCATGTGTTTTATGATAAGGAAAATAACACTGTATAATATTTACATAATGATATCTGCAAGATCTTGCAGAAAATAATTCTGATTACTGATTAATCAGCCCATTATTTTAGAGGATGTAACTTACACAGAATAACGTTCTGTCAGCTATTCATGTCCTTTACTTCCAACTCGTTTATACTGAACAATGTTTACTGTTTAATAAGAAAGTAAGATAATATCTGTGCTTAATCGGCATAAAATTCAGCCCTAATAACATTTATATTGAATATAAAGAATTTAACAGCTTATCATGAATAATTCATTGCGATTCGTTCTGGGATGCGCAGTATAACACAGTCATTAAGACACAATTGAAAAAGAGTTACTACAATACGTGACTCAGTAAACTGCAGTAATATTAGTTTTCCCCCCCCCGCAGAGAATAAATATATGTCTGTGAGTTTTGTTTTATTGTCTGGAAAGTGGAAACTCAAACCCTATGATTGCATGTTGATGTTGTTGTAGACTGCTCAGCGTGCTGTGCTCCAGTCTGGACTCCTTCCTGCTGCTCGAGAGCCAGTACAATATCCGCGCCATGCTGCTACAATGCCAGAGGGACAATATGGCCGACCAGGACGCCGGCGACGGGTAGGTACTGAGCCACCGAGCATATTTAGCTCAGTCAGTCATAGAGATGATATAATCAGCACGGTAAAGAATCGTCACCGGGTAGCTCGGTACGCTTCATTAGTTTTAATACATTTACCAAAAATAGTGATGCACTGTGAATACTTTTTAGGTATACTGTATACAGTCATAGTCAAGCGTTTTAAATTTTTTTTAAATTTCTTGGATTCACTTTAGTATGTGCCAAGTACTTCAGTTGAGCCGAGTCCACTCGTATGTCCGTCCGCCTAAAAGGTTAAAGTCACGGAGGGGTCGCGGCTAACCGCCGTAGCACTCGGAGCTCAAATGCCAAAAGCTCAGCGGGCTCGCCGCTCGCCCGCTGGAGGCTTTGTGAAACATTTGGAAGCTGCAGAGTCTGACGTTTTGATGTGCGCAAGTGTTTCCCCCCCCCGCTCACCTTGAGGGGGCTTTGCTATCGCGGTACTAAAGGTCTACGTGTTACACAAAGTACTGGCTGAGTCGTGACGGGTGGAAACATAGAGCTGAATAATTTTGAAAAATAATCGAATTGTGTTTTTCTTCTCTATAATGCAATTGCGATTTAATATGCAATTATTTTTTTCAAGGTCTTCTTTCCCTGTCTTTTCCCCCCCATTCAATAAATATCTCATAAGCCAAGGTGCGAGTGAATTTCCTTGCTCCCGAGTTCACCACTGTGAAGTGACAGAACCCGTTTTAAACATAACCAAGGCCAGGCTGGGAGAATGTTTGCCTGCCTTGTCGCAGATAAGATGAAATAAAGCGGACAGGAAGTTGGGAATGTTCCGAGCCCATCTGTCATGCTAATGACGACTGCCTTAGCTGGCGCGTGCAAATGTAAATGGCCTCAAAACGCCGACTCGTGTCAGTGTATGGGGCGACATGACAGCTTGTTCATTTTTACGCCTTTTCCTCCCCGCATCATCGTCATCATCTTCACGAACCCTCGTAATCATCTTTTTCTCCTCTCCGCTGCCTTCCTTCACTCGCAGTGAACCCAATTGTGGCCGCCACAAATGCTGTACATCTTGTGAGGCGCATTTCATTTGAATGCACGTAGTTCTTTGAGCTACTCTGGATAATCACTCATGGCCGGTGTTAGCAGACCTTTGCAAAAGAACGCATCGTCTCCTCCTCATTGCCAATTCTCAAGTCCAAATTGCTTCGGAGATTGGAAGTAAAGCAGTTAGCATTCGGCCTTAAAAGGCAGTCATATTGAGAATTCACAGATCCGAAGAGAGGCGTTAACGCTGAGCTTCCCTCACGCCGCGGTAATGTACTGCAGCGGCTATCATTTGTGGTTTTCATTCTCTGTGCAAAGTCTGTAATTGGACTTTTAACAGGCACCTTTTTTTTCCCTTGTTAAACACTTAGAATGGCCTCTAAGGGTCCAGAGAATTTAACAAAGTTACTCATCAAATCCTATTACCTATGAGAAGTTCAGAAATGTGAGACTAGACCAAGACTGACGAATAGTGGGACCAGATCAAGTCCCAGATCAAGGAAAAGTGAGACCAAGTCAAATAGTAGGACCTGGTCAAGTCCCAGGCCAAGGAAACGTGAGACCGAAAAAACGTATTGAGAAAAAAAAGTATTGAGAAGCTGAGACCGGCTCAAGAACAAGAGCAAGGAAATGCTGAGACATAGGACAGAACAAGACCGGGGGAATGTAAGACGAAATCAAGATCGAGACTGAGAAAATACAAGTTAAGACCAAGACTATGGAAATATGAGACTGAGTCAAAACAAAAAGCATTGAGAATTTAAGACCGGGTCAAGAACAAGACCGAGGAAATGTAAAACCAACACTGAGAAAATCCTAGCTGAGTTTAAGACCAAGACTGTGGAAATATAAGACTGAGTTAAGACAAAGACTAAGAAAATAGGGTAGAATCAAGATCAAGACAGTAAGGAGTTGAGAGCTACTCAATAATACGTGAGGCTGTAAAGTCGTGACCAAGACCAGAAAAACATGTGAGATCACGTCAAGACCAAAACTCAGCCAACATGAGACGATTAAGATGAAGAAAGTGTGAGTCAAGATCAAGACCAAGGAAACGTGAGACCGAAAAAACATTGAGAAAAAAAGTGTTGAGAAGCTGAGACCGGCTCAAGAACAAGAGCAAGGAAATGTTGAGACATAGGACAGAACAAGACCGGGGGAATGTAAGACGAAATCAAGATCGAGACTGAGAAAATACAAGCTGAGTTAAGACCAAGACTATGGAAATATGAGACTGAGTCAAAACAAAAAGCATTGAGAATTTAAGACCAGGTCAAGAACAAGACCGAGGAAATGTAAAACCAAGACTGAGAAAATCCTAGCTGAGTTTAAGACCAAGACTGTGGAAATATAAGACTGAGTTAAGACAAAGACTAAGAAAATAGGGTAGAATCAAGATCAAGACAGTAAGGAGTTGAGAGCTACTCAATAATACGTGAGGCTGTAAAGTCGTGACCAAGACCAGAAAAACATGTGAGATCACGTCAAGACCAAAACTGAGCCAACATGAGACGATTAAGATGAAGAAAGTGTGAGTCAAGATCAAGACTGAGGAAATGACAAACTGAATCATAATCAAGACTAAGTCATTGCTAGACCAAGACTATGAAAAAGTAGACCCAAGTCAAGACCAAGAACTAGGAAATGCCTATCCTTCACTGTTCTGGTCAATATGTCCTCTTCTCAGGACCTTCATCTTAGACAACGTGTCGGTGGAGAGGAACCATGTGTTGGTTCGAATCGCCGTTGTCGGAGGCCCGTCTGAGAGGAGACTTCCCACACGGGCCTTGCAGCAGGTCAGCCTTAACAGCATAAGCTCAAATTTACTCAATTGTATCGGGTATTGATGTCCCTTTTTATTACCGAGAACGCTTGAGTGCATGTTTGAAGCTGGCAGCCTCGCCAGGATTAGGGATTGGTTATCAATTATTCAGGTCTTGTTTCAGTGAACAGAAAACAGGGTTTCATTTTTTTTTAGCGCAGGTCACAGAGAGGATATGACACATTTCTAACAGGAAGGAGAGCGTGCACGGCTCTCTAAAGAGGGTGTTTGCTTCAAATTTCACGGCTTTCTGTTTATGCCTCCTGTTGGAAAATCATTGATTTTTGGTGTGAAGTTTTTTGAAAAACAAAACAAACAAAAAAAAAAAACAGCTCACAACAAGAAAAATAAATGCAACACTGAATACAAAAAAAAGGCAGATGAAGGGAAAGAACGGCATGCAAATGTGAAGCAACTCTGCTTTGATAAACTTCCAACGCTTTGAACGCTTAACAATCACTCCCTTGCTGATGGCCTTATCTGCAAGTCACTTTTATTTGTACACTTGGAAACCAAGACCGAATAAATGTGAGATTGAGTCAGGACCAAGACATCCCGGGGAGTTGAGATCCACGCAACACCGTGAAAGAGGACATTTTAGACCTTGTCCAGACTGAAACGGTAGAAATATGAGGCAGAGTCAAGACCAAGACCGAGATTCACAACAAGTCATTGAGGTGTTGAGACCAAGTCAAGACCAACACTGAGGTGCAGAGACAAGACCAGGACTGATGAAATGTGAGAAAAGATTGACGAGAAGACATTGAGGATTTGAGACCGAGTCAAGACCATGACTGAGGTGCAGAGTCAAGACCAAGGCCGATGAAATGTGAGAAAGATTCGCAATGCGGCCTTGAAGAGATGAAACCAAGTCTCAAGTGCAGACTCAAGACCAAGACCAAGGAAACAGGAGAAAGATTCACGATAAGGCGCCTTCAGCATTTGAGACTAAGTTAAGACCAAGACTGAGGTGCAGAGTCAAGATGAAGACCGAAGAAATGAGAGAAAGATTCACGATAAGGCCTTGAGTATTTTAGACTAAGGTAAAACCAAGACTGAGGTGCATAGTCAAGACCGAGGAAATGTGAGAACGATTCATGACAAGACATTGAGGATTTGAGACCAAGTCAAGACCATGACTGAGGTGCAGAGTCAAGACCAAGGCTGATGAAATGTGAGAAAGATTCGTAACGCGGCCTTGAAGAGATGAAACCAAGTCTCAAGTGCAGACTCAAGACCAAGACCAAGGAAACATGAGAAAGATTCACGATAAGGTACCGTGAGCATTTGAGACTAAGTTAAGACCAAGACTGAGGTGCAGAGTCAAGATGAAGACCGAGGAAATTAGAGAAATTATTCACGATGAGGCCTTGAGTATTTTAGACTAAGGTAAAACCAAGACTGAGGTGCAGAGTCAAGACCTGCAAGACCGAGGAAATGTGAGAACCATTCATGCCAAGACGTTGAGAATTTGAGACCAAGTTAAGACCAAGACTGAGGTGCAGAGTCAAGATGAAGACCGAGGAAATTAGAGAAATTATTCACGATGAGGCCTTGAGTATTTTAGACTAAGGTAAAACCAAGACTGAGGTGCATAGTCAAGACCTGCAAGACCGAGGAAATGTGAGAACCATTCATGACAAGACGTTGAGGATTTGAGACCAAGCTAAGACCAAGACTGAAGTGCAGAGTAAAAAACCAAGACCAAGGTTGAGGAATAACGGAATCAGAACCAAGACAATGCATTGAGGAGAAGGTGGAGGACTACGGCTTTTCAAAAATTGCTGCGTCTGCATGAGGATTTCCAAGGAATGACTGAACTCTATTTATTTGTATAATCAAACCGTTCAAAAGTCAAGTCGGCATCTAATCATCTGTTTAAAACCTAGTTTTGTTTGCCGTCCACGTATATCCCGTGCAGGGAGATGACCCTTACCCCTGGCCCATGTTTTCGTCATTGCCTCCGCCCACCCGCTACACGTTGGACCCGCCAGGAACCCAACAGAACCCGCTGGGTGAGATTTCCCCTGCGGGATTCGCGCTGGCACGTGAACTTTTGAGCGTCACCGCCCTTTCATTGGCCAGAACCCGAGATGATCGACTTCCTGACGTCGCCTCAAACCGCAAAGACGGAAGACGGCTGGATGGAGACGTGCCGCCCACTTTACCGCAAAGTTATGACAGCCGGGCCCCGCGGCTTGAGCGTCACAGGTAAGATGATGAATTTTTGAACGGAGCAAAAAATAATAATGATGCCTAATATGATCATGTCAACACCTGCGGTTAAGAGACTACAATACAAAATCAATCACGGACCGACGTGGCGCTGTTGAAAAAAAATCAATCGAAAAGTGATTCCATGGTTCATAGACACTCACACATACGCACTTGAAGCTATTACCGAGTCACGGTGGGTCCTTTTGAAATGTCACGCTCGTTCCCGACAAATGTAGCCGTGACTCAGCAGCACAAAAGCAAGTCGCGGCGAAGGCGGGGCCTCCTGTCATCGATGCGTCAAGTGTGCCGCCTTTCATAAGCGCACCCGCTGTACTCCTCACCTCTCCTCCTCCTCCTCCTTTTTTACGGCGGCCGCCATGACGATTTAGAACCCGCTTTTCCCCCTTTGATTTTTTTTCGGGCCGCGATTAAGCACACACTCACTACTAAAACACGCAACTGAAATTGTTTTCGCTACTACTAGAACGACCTCACAAACACTACTGAAACTCTCACGTGCACTAATGAAGCCCCCTTTTGTGCACTATTGAAATGCTCACATGCTCATTCCTGAATCATTTTCACACACACATGACTGAAACACTCACTCTCAGAATTGTTTGCGCTCACATACGCTACTAAAACGTTTTCACACTCAGTATTGAATTGCTCTCATACACACTGCTGAAACTTTGGCACAATTTTTTTTTTTGTTTTATAACACGCACAGTACTGAAACTCTCACCACATTTTTTTTGTTAACTTACAATACTAAGATGCTCTCACACACTACTGAAACACACTTAGGCTACTGATTTTTCTTCCCCTCACATAAACTACTTTACTGCTCTCACACTCAGTTCTGAAAAACTCTCATTCACACTAGTGATTTATTTGTTTTTGTTCCAATAGTCCCCAGAAATGCTTTTAAACACTACTGAAACTTGCTCACAAACACGACTGAAACACTCTCATGCATACCATGTTGAAGCGCAATACACAGCCTACTTTTATTTATTTTTCATACACATGACTAAAATACTCTCACACACTAGCGAAACAATTATGTTCAAACTAGTGAAATTCTTTGCTCACATTCACTACTGAAATGCTCTCATACACACTACTGAAACACACTCACACAGTACTGAAATGCTTTCATACACTTGAGTGATTTTTTTTTTGCACAAACAAATTTCTGAAATGCTCTCATGCATTGCACTGAAATACTCTCACACATAGCTCTTATACTCACTACTAAAATGCTAATGCACATTAGTGTTTTTTTTGTTTATGTACACTACTGAAACACTCACTACTAACACACACTACTGAAATTGTTTTTGCTCACACACACACACAACGGAAATCTCATACATCATAATGCAATGTGAAATTTGCACATATTAGATTGGCAACATTACAATAGTTAGAGTAGTTTTCATCAACTTTAGAATCAATAATATGAAATAACAAAATAATTTTTAATTGGAAAATCAGGAGCACTTGGCCTACTGAAAAGTCTTTTATGTATGTGTTTAATGAAGCTGTGTCCAGAAAGTCTCTTTACAATTTAACAAACGTATTAAAAAAGAATATGAAATGATAAATCTGTGGAAATAATTACAAAAATGTCTTCTTCTTTTTTTTGCTTCATTTAATACACCATTTCGCACATTTCGCTTTTCGACCATATTTTTTTAATCATTGAGGATTGCCTTCATTTGAGGTGTTTATTTTCAAAGTGAACACATCTCGTACAAAGATGATGACAAATTACGTCTCACCTATTTTGCTGCCTTTTATGCCCCCCCCCCCCCCGTCTCATTTGTGCGTGCGCCGGCGTGTGTTTGTTTTCATGCGCAGTGCTGGCTGACCTTCTGGAGAAGGTTGTGTTCCATCTGTCCGAATGTTCCACGGAGCGCTTCTTCTCGCCGCCCGAGTACAACAAAGGTCAGCGAGTGCGACGTGGCAACACGCCGGCCGCTTCTTCTTCCTCTTCTTCTTCTTCCTGACAAGTCGGACGTGAGAAAGGTGGCTAAAGGGCAGCGTGGCGCGGCACGCATTTTTGTTCTCCAGACACCTCTGCTCTTTTCGCTGCCTGCTGTTGTGTGATGACAACATACATGGCTTAGAGGTAGAAAAAAAAGGGAGATTTCAAAGATGAGAGGTGGACCAGCGAGCCGGAAAGCACACGGGGCACAGAAGTAGAAAAAAAATGACACAAACCAAACACATTGATCTCCGAAACACTTGGATTATTTTACCTTATGTTTATATGAAACCGGTTAAGGCTGTCAGCAGGTTACTGTTTACTAGCCAGCGGTTCAACAACCCGATGATGAGGACGAAGCAGCGCTAATTAGTGGATCTCCCAGCTCGAACCTGCGCGCTTGCATTTCCCAACGGCACCTATGTGCTAATTGCGCGTTCCTCGAGTCGTCCGCACAATTTTCGCAAATTAAATTCACGATATCAAGCACCTGAGGGCATCTTTTCGTAGCGGCTGAGGCGAGCCACTCAGATGGGTTTTTTCTGGGACACTTTATTAGGTACACCCGCGCTGTCTAATACCAGCTGGTGCGACCGTTCCGCTTTTGCCAATAAGATGATAAAAGGGGAGTTAATTAAAATTAATTCAAATGTGAACAAATATTGATAATTAAAGTGTCCACATGCATCTAAACTCATTGTGTTGAACAAAAACTAAAATAAGTCATACATTAATAATAAATACACACAAATAAGTCATAAAACAAAACATTTTAAATATTCTTATTTGATTTTATTTAGTATAAAGGTCATGGAACAAGTTATTTAAATAATACAGAATTTAATGACCAATTAAAAAAAATAATGCAATTAAAAATAAATGGACTAAATAAATATTTACATAAAAAGAACAGTACAAATAAATAAATGGGCTTTTAAATAAGTATAAACATATATCTACGTGATACAAGTAATACATTTATAAATAAATGGGGCCCTTAATAAATTACTTGACAAGTCCGTAGCTATTTACGTAAACATTTTTCACATATAAATAGAGACCCTTTTATATTAATAAACCTGCCAAATGTTTTTTGCATAAAATAAGTTTTAATAAAAGGGTCTTAAATACATTAATGAACAAACAAATAGTATTTAAAATTTAAGGGGAAAAAATACTGTAATTGAATTTTTTTTTATCCATAAATAACATGATTAATGATTTAAAAATGCATTTTTAAATTTTGTAGCCACGATCCGTTTTAATTGCGAACCTCGGGGGGTTGTCGTCGCAGGAAATAAACGAGCGCATCCGGCATTCTGCGACCTATCGGAATATCGACACCTTGGCTAATTGATGCAGTCATCTTCCACCCGTCTAATGAACGAATGCGCACCCCTCCTTTTTCAGTGCACCTTTGGTGGTGGCATTAACAGCCTGTATTCTATTCTTGTCTCGGAAAGAATATGAAGATGTCCAAAGAAGAGTTCAAGTTTGCGATCTTTAAGCTGCGTTTTGTCACTCCCAGTTCAAATTTACAGTAAAACTCGCACGAAACAAAATTAAACACTATATATTTTAAATGATCAACCAATACTGTATAATTGTATCGTATGAAATCCTGCTAGCTTAATGCTAACACGGAATGCAAGTGAGCTGAGCTGATCCCACATATGTTTGCTTGCAAGTCAAAGCAAAACTACTCGTATCTCAAGGCACAAATGTATATGCTTTGACACAACTGCTTAGAAATACACACTCAGGCCCTAAATTCGTATGATCAATCCCTGCAAATAATAGCTTAGGAGATCAGAAAGCAAATGGGCTGTGTGTGCGTGAGCGTGTTGGTGCGCGCGTGTGTCTTGGCTGTCAGCCCGGCGCCTCAGCCCCCTACTCGAGCGCTCTCATTGTGTGCCGAGAGCAGACTCATTTGGCGAGCATTAACCTCTGTCACGTCAGCCCTCCTCGCCGGCCGTGTGCTCGGAGGCGGACGCTTCTCTTTTGAAAATGGGCCGCAGCACCCACAGCAGCTTTTTATATGGGCGTCTGAACCGCGTGGGTCGGGAAGTCGGCCACACTCCAATCCTGCTTTGCCACACTTCAATCAGCACCACCATTTCTGATATGAAAAAAGAAATGTTTTGTTTTGTTTTATGCTAGAGCATACAGAAGGCTTTGATGCAGCCTCTGAACTGCAGAGAACGGGCGAAGCAATTGTAGTAATGACAAAAACGGCCAGCAGGTGGTAGCAGAGTATACGAGATCCACCATGTTGCAAACGAGCTGATTTCCCCCACAATTCTAAACAAATTTGTGGATAATGATAAAACGTGCTGCAAAATGGAAACAGAAATATACTTTTTTTTTTTTCCTGATGAAAGAAGAGACTCTAATCTTTCTTTTGGTAGTGTTGGAATTTATTTCTATATTAATATAAATTTAAGTTAATAATCTGACTCCAATTTGTGACCTTACCAAACTATCACTCATCCAACAATAGCATGCTCGTTCTGCAATAGAAAGGTATCAGGAAGCCGGCATTTTCACACACGAGTGGATTTATTCCTAACATTCAAATCTAATACAAACAGCTGGGGTCCCGGGTCCCTATCAATACAATTCTTTACGTCTCTGTCTCAAGCAGCCAACGTAGTCTCATCCGAGTTGCCCCAGTGAATAGTTATACTACACAATATTTAAATGACACAGAAACAAAGGCATCCTGGCATTATTCTATTGGCTATGTGTTTTCTGCAGTTTAACTTTAGCTTGCTTTTCATTGGCCGATCTTCATCCGCAGCGTCACTGGGTGGCTTCTCCTGTTTTGTACTTTTCCGCCACGGTCTCAAACAAATGTGATTTACAACATACTTTGATCTTATCACGGTTCTGCATCTCCCCCTGCAATTAGCATCCTTTGTTGGCAACATTCCATTCCTAACACACCCACGTCCATCACACACTTCCTGTATTTCACCCCCACGCACACAAACTCTTATATTCCTTTAGTAGGTTCCATGTTTTTATAGCAATAGAACACAATATTCTGTGGGCCTTGCAAAATCAGTCAAAATCCAGTGAAACAGCCGGGAGCGAAGGGGGTTGCTTCAGTGAAAATGGCTGCGAGTGAATAAGTTAAGCTGGATAATAAAATAATCAAAATAGAGCTACCTTTCACCGAGCTAACGCTGCATTCGAGGAAAGTGGGAAAGTTGGATCGATCCCACTCGGATTGCCTCACTCCCGACTTCAAAGCGTTTGAAGCAAACGTAAACAACAAAGATGGCTGATTACCATCAATTGTTTCTTGCTCTGGTTAATTCAGTCAGTCCAAATCACGTTGGATTATCTGACGTTACTTTGAAGAACTAAATTAATGCCCTAATAAATAAAGAGATAAATACGTTTAGAATTGTGTAAATTATGTTTTGCCATTCACGGTCTGTGTCTCGATTGTTGAGGGACGTCCGATGGAAGCCGGTTGGGGATCTCCCAAGTTCAAAGGGGGCATTCCCGTGCACACTTCCTGGTTTCAAGTCGGAAACGTCTGACTTCCTACCTTCCTCTTGTCCTCGAATGCAGCATTAGACCGCCATTTTGAATTGCGATGTAAGCTCGGAATTGTCAACAGTAGCAGTAGGAGTTGTTGTAGTAGTAGTAGCAGCAGTAGCAGTAGCAGTAGCAGTAGCAGTAGCAGTAGTAGTAGTAGTAGTAGTAGTAGTAGTAGTAGTAGTAGTAGTAGTAGTAGTAGTAGTAGTAGTAGTAGTAGTAGTGGTGGTGATGGTAGTTAGTTAGCTAGTTAGTTAGTAGCAGTACTAAAGATGGTGACAGTAGAAGTAGCATTAACAAGTGTAGTAGTCTTAAAAAGTAATAATAGGAGTAGTAGTAGCATTAGCTAAAGCTAGCTGTAGTTGCAGCAGCAGTAATACTATTAGTAGTAGTAGTGGTTGTAGGACTTTTGTTAGAAGTAATTGAGGCCTTAACCGGAATTGGAGGGAGAGTAGTGGAAGCAGTATCAGAAGCAGTAGTGTAGAGTTGAAGTGAACGGTGTTCGTATTACAGTAGTAGCATTGTTAAGTGTATCTGAACCATCTTTGCTGCGTGTCTTCCATCATACTGAGTGAACGACGATGTTGTAATTTGTGTTTTTCCTCCGCTGTGAAGCACAACCGTAATAATAACAATAACAGTAAAAAAAATCAAATCAATGTTTTCCCCACCGGCAGGAAACCACAAAGACATTTTTCAACCTAAAATGTCAGCCCCTGCGCCTTTACCGTCTCGCCTGCACGCAATTACATCTGTAATGCCGAAGGAGTCGGCCGTTTACTCGATGCCTTTTTTTTTTTTTTTTATGGCCGGTGCCAGTTAGCGTGGCTAAGTTAATGCTGATTGCATGGCCACCAAATGTACAGATTGTGACATCTTTTTTTATGCTGCTCGGCCTCTGGAGTGTTTTTCCTCCTTTCGTCTCTTTTAATTGTCTTACAGCACAGGAGACGAGTGTGGACGGTGCGGCGTTGTCACCTGTGGAAATGCTCGGTATGGACGTCTGCCTGAGGTATGTTGACGCTTTGATTAAAAAAAAAAAAAAAAAAAGTTTTTTTTTGTATTTTAGTTACATTTATTTATTTATCTGTATTTACATCTGACCTACTGCACATAATAATAGATAATAGCTTTTTATAATGTATTATATGTGATATATATTTGTATGATCATATTCTAATTATGGGACTGCTGAGCGTAGCAAGCAGCACATATTACTATTCCTAGAAAAAAGGGTTTATTATTATTATAGCAAATATAAGTTAAAAAATGGGTGTGCGCTCTTAACTCTTTGACTGCCAAAAACGTTAAATAACGTTTAGTAAAATCCTAGGGAGGAGTGCCAAAGACGTTAAAAGACGTTTGTTTCAAAACAGAGGTGAAACTAACCATTTTCTATTGTTGATTACTGAAAAACGGAATAAGGTAGAAACAAACTTTTTTTTCTGATGAAAGATGAGAGTCCAATCTTTCATTTGGTAGTATGTGTGTTTCCATAGTCCAAACACATAATTTTCTGTGGACCTTGAAAGATCAGTCAAAATGCTTAAATCGGCTGGCACCCACGGCATCCCTTTTCTGAAAACGTCTGGCAGTCAAAGAGTTAAAGTGACAGTGACATATTTTTAGATTATGGTTAACTTCCACATTTCTTGACCGATTCCAGTCATTTAAATTTTAAACTGTTCAGCTCATTTACATTTTTTGAAATACATTTTCAGGGACAGTGAGATACTTTTAGTTGATGTTCATTATGGTTAACTTCCACATTTCTTGACCGATTCCAGTGGTTTAAATTTTAAACTGTTCAGCTCATTACCAAAGAGTCAGCAGTCCCATTCAAAATTTCCGCGGGAATTTTTCTAGTTTGTCATTTCTATTTATTGATAGGTCATAGGCGAAAATGCAACATATTAAATGTTTTTATTTTTTAAAGTATTTTGACCCCTCCCACTTGCTTTACACACATTTAAATGTACATATTTTGAGTGTATATGCTTTTGCCCTCCAGATACGGCCTCTCCCTCAAAGTGCTCCGCCAAAAAGATGCGGCGAGCCACCTGACGCTCCTCATGAAGCACGTCAAGAATTTCCTGTCCCGGCGGAGGGTTCCGATATCCTCGCCGCTGCGTATCCTTTATGCAGCTACTAAAACTCAACTACTCAGAATTGCCATTAGTCTTTGAAAGTCGGTTTTATAGTAAGTGACGTTGAAATTCCCGAAGAAGCCAAAGGAAAGAGGCCATCCTATTATGGTTCTTTTTTCTTTTCGATTCCCTTGATGCGGTCGCATTTGAGATGAAATTGTTTTTTTTTTTTTTTCTTCTTTCTTTCAACGGGGCCGTGCGTCATTTGGAATTCTGTGGCAAGTTGACAGCGCATTGCAGATTGATGAGGCACTCAGTCACAGTCAAAGTGCTGTTTAGCTGTTTATTATTTGCCACTCAGCCGCCGGCGTCCTCGCCAAACAAATCACCACTTTTGTCCTCCTTATTATATTATTTGCCAGTCAAAAAGGATCAGAATGCACAAAAAACAGTCCCGAGATCCCCAGATTGACTTTCACACGTTACCATGCAAATCTTTTTGGTGTCGCAGTCCGGAGAATGCCATTGTAAAGGGTAAGTGGTAGGGTTCGAAATTAGGGTTTGAAGGCAATGTTTGTACGCGGTTCAGAGAATGAATTCAAAGTTGTGTTTGAAGTTAGGGTCATATTTTCAGGCTTAATTTTTAAAACGAAGGATTCTTTCAAGTCAGGCTTGAAGGGTTATGTTTTCAAATTAGGGTTTCAAGACAGAATTAGACTTTCCAAAATTTCAGCAGTTTTAGAGATTGAAATTAAGGAAGTCAAGACATGGTTTAAGGTTTCAAATGAGGTGTAAGGCTTCAAAAATGTTTTTGTTTCGAACCAGGTTTAGGCTTTCAAAACAGGAGTTTGGTTTCAAATTAGGGTTTCAAGAAAAGGTTATTGTTTCAATTTAGGAGTTCCAGGGTTTCAAAAATTAGGGTTTCATGCAAGTTTTTCAAGATAGAATTTGGGTTTCTAACAAGGTAAGGTATCAAATTTGGGTTAGAGTTTCAAATACAGATTAAGATTTCAAGATGTGGTTAGGGTTTCAAACAAGAACATTTCAAAAATCAAACTAGGGTTTCAAGTGTGGGTTCAAGTTTTAAAGTAGGGTTTCAACCCTGGGATTCGGTTTCCAATTAGGACTTCAAGGCAGGGTTTGGCGGGTATCAAATTAAATTTGAAGCAAGGATCAGATATTTCAATTAGGGTTTCAAACCTGGGTTAGGGTTTCAAATCAGGACTCAAAACTGGATACCGTGAATTGTTTCAAGTGAGCTGAAGTTTGACGACTGGCATAATCATTTCAATCCAAAATTAGGGTTTCGACGAGCAAAGCGAAGGCTTTCATAAGAAGCACTTTGCATGATCTCACGTTTTTTTCAGGAATTTAATTACTTTATTTATTTGCATTTATATGACAAGAATTGGTTGCAACAATAACAATCAATCATAATAATAATATCATTCCTTGAGTCAAGACGACAGTCATTGGTCGGGACGAATATCCCGGCCATGATTGGTTGACGTCGACGGTGTTCCTGATGATGTGCGGAGACTGGAAGCGATCGCTGTCGCTGCTGCACAATCTTTCCTGCTTGCTCACTTCTGCCCTCATCTGGCCAGCCAGCATACACACGTCGGTGAGCAAAGAAACGGGCGGATGATTAAATGTCACTTTGTCTGCTTTTTTTACCGATTTGCTCAGGTCTGAAATATAACTTTTGGCCACTGTTGACCGCAGGTGGACCTTCCCGCCGGAGTGGCCGAGTCGGGAATGTCCCCGCTGTACTGGAGCTCGGCTCACTACGTGGAGATGCTGCTGAAGGACCAACTTCCGCTGGTGCACGCCGCCTTCAGGATGTCCGGTTTCACTCCTTCGCAGGTCACGCCCCTTTATTAATTCTCCTCCGCTTTCCCCTCCTTTTTCTCCCTCCGTCTCCTCACGTGACAATTAAGCATCCCGGACTCCAAAGCGGGGCAACTTAACATTCAGCTCGTCTTCCTGCTCTTCAAGGCTCCACGGGTGCCTCCCCCGCCTTCGACTCTACCACGCTTTTTCAAACACTCCCACGCACCTGAGGAGGCGTGAGGAAGAGATTTGTAGCAGTTAGACGTACAAGATTGGAGTTAGGTGAGCTGCAAGCCCCCATGAAGCTTAACTCTTTGACTGCCAAAAACGTTAAATAACGTTTAGTAAAATCCTATGGAGGAGTGCCAAAGACGTTAAAAGACGTTTGTTTCAAAACAGAGGTGAAACTAACCATTTTCTATTGTTGATTACTGAAAAACGGAATAAGGTAGAAACAAACTTTTTTTTCTGATGAAAGATGAGAGTCTAATCTTTCATTTGGTAGTATGTGTGTTTCCATAGTCCAAACACATAATTTTCTATGGACCTTGAAAGATCAGTCAAAATGCTTAAAATCGGCTGGCACCCACGGCATCCCTTTTCTGAAAACGTCTGGCAGTCAAAGAGTTAAAAGAAGGGTTTGAAGTCGTATTAAGGGTTTGAAATGAGCAAGTGGACGACGACGGGAAAAAACAGCAAGCACGCGTCCGCTGGTCTCCGCATCCCATAATCCCTCTTCAATATTCAGCAACACCGCCGCCAAGGCTCCTTCCTTCCTTTTTTCCCAAATGTTTCCAAGTCAGCAAAACCCTTAAAATGCACTCCAGACACGTGTGTGATGTTAGTAGCGTACAGATTGTGTCGTGCCCTCAAAATGACTCGACGCACGCAACAAAAGCGAGTCTACCCCTAAGTGAAAATGTTCACTAGAGATAGACCGATATGGTTTTTTCATGGCCGATTATTAGTAGTCTAGGAAGCCGATAGCTGATATTTGAAGTCGATATTCATTTTGAGTAAAAAAGGGGAAAATATAATGGTATCAAAAAACAATTAATTACAAATGCCAATCTTGACTTTGTTGTAATGTCTTGAAGCATTAATGCTTAGTGAACAATTTTTCAGACTTTTCAAAATGTAGAAGTTTTTTTACATTTCTTTTAAAAAAAAAAAGTTCAGGGAGCTCCCAAGGTTATCAGTGCGTCTTAAAAAGTTATATGGAAACTGGAAATACATTTCTTTGTTTTAATGTCAAAAAGAAAATGTCCAGAAGGTTCCCAGGTACCTTTTATCGGCTGTCAGATTTTGGAAAAAAGGTCGATACCGATACCCATCAAAATGCCCAACATCGGCGCCGATAATCATCCCTAATTTTCTCTGCAATGATGAATCGCGATATTTTCCCGTTGATGAATCTGAAACAAAACACTCACAGCTTTCGATGTTCACACACAGATATGCATCCACTGGCTGACTCAGTGTTTCTGGAACTTCCTGGACTGGCCTGAGATCTGCCACTACGTGTGCATCTGCGCGCTGATGGGGGCCGACTACCAGGTGTACGCCTGCCTGGCCGTCCTCAAGCACCTGCAGCCGCTTCTGCTGCAGCAGACGCAAGCGCGCCAGATGCAGGTTTTCCTCAAGGTGAGTCTTAAAAAAAAAGAAAAGGGGTTTTTGGGGGACTTTTTTTTTTCTGGAGCTGCGAATCACTCTCATTAAGTGCCTTGGAATGTTGCGTCATCTTCTGTTAACATCTCCGACGCTTCCTACGTCCTGTGAATAAAAGAGCAGTTAGCCAGGCTTTATCACAGGACGCTCGCCTAATGAGCGCCAGCATCAGATATGGCCGCCCGAGATAGACCAAGCATAAATGTGTGCGTGCCAGTTTTTACACGCTCCTTATCCTGAATTGAACCATTAAGTTTAAGATATTGCCATTTTTGTCTCTGCCGGGGCCTCGTCATTTATGTCTGTGGGAACAATGTGAAGGGCGGATTTTTTTTTCTTTCTTCTCGACACGCACTAGACCCGTCTCACTCCGGAGTAATATCTATATTTCATCCAAATTAAAAATTTAAAAGGCAGACGACGTGCTGGAGTTGTTCTAAGTCTGCGAGGAGGAACTTAACCGCTCAAATGCTTGCAAGCCGCTGTGGGACGTACGTACAGAGCTGTGGGATGCTCACGCACCGCCGTGGGAAGTACGTGCACTGCTTTGGGAAGTGTGTGCACAGCTGTGGGACGCACATGCACTACTGCGGGAAGTTTGTATACACAGCTGTGACTCCAACTCCTTGCAATATGTTTAAAAAATATGAGCAGGGTTCAAAATTAATTTTCTTACGTTGGGAGCACTCAGTCATTCTATGTTTCAAGTTAACCAAGAGTTATGTTAGCAGTTAGCATTTAGCATGCACCTTCGTGTTCGATTATGATCATGTTTACTTTGTCTTTGTAGGAGGAACCCATCCAGGGCTTCAGGTTCTGCGACTACCTGGATTTCATGGACCTCCTGGAAAAACGTTACCGGAACCTCGTGCTCGGTGACATGAAAAGCATCCGTAACCCAGACCAGTGAATGTGAAGAGCCGTATGCTAATGAGAGTAGCAGTTAGCTGCATACAAAAGAACCCGGAGCTATGGTGGAGCCACATGAAGCTCTTCTGGACCGCCTGCAGTCCCTGAGCCAAGTCCCGATACTCAGGTTGCTATGGTAACGGACCTACTATGGCACCAGTCGTCGGGCCGGAGTCCCTAGCTCACGTGTAGCTGGGTTGATCGAGTCCTGGAGTCTTTCACCTCCGGTCTGTATCGTAGGTCTCGAACTGGTCTGGATCCCCTCCAGTTTCAGACCCTCAAGTACCTAAAGATTTGGAGCTACTACAGCACCAGTTCTTGGGGCAGAGTCTCAATTCTGTTACCTTAAACTTTAGGAAATTGGAAGAAAGAAACACTTCACACATCACCACAATGCCCCACCAAAATCATGTTTAATACATAATACATACAGCTAATTGTTCAATTATATCTAACCTTGACATTTTCAATTGTCTTAAAAAAAAACATCCAGAAGTTCAATCTTGAGGTGACATAATGCTGCAAGGCTCCCGCAATTTCTCAAACAGTTCTGAGTTCAAGAGAGGTAATCAATTTGACCTCAAGTTATTTTGAACACATTAAATTGCTTTCCTCATTCACTACCAGCCATTTTCACAGAAGCAACCCCCTTCGCTCCTGGCTGTTTTTACTGGATTTTGACTGATTTTGCAAGGCCCACAGAATATTGTCTTCTATTGCTATAAAAAAAAACATGGAACCTACCAAAAGAAAGATTAGAGTCTCTTCTTTCATCAGGAAAAAAAAGTATATTTTAATCTGTTCCCGTTTTGCAGCAATTGGCATTACAATATAGCTAAGTTTATTTATTTAAGTAAATTCACAAAAAACATTTGGGAAAAGAGCCTTTTTGCAACATGGCCCTGGCTGATCTCTTATATTGTTCAGCCACCTGCTGGCCGTTTTTGTAATAACTACCATTGCTTTAAGCATTCGCTTCAGTTTAGAGGCTGCATAAAAGCCTTCTGTATGCTCTAGCATAAAAAACGTATAAATATGTTTTTTAAAGCAATTGAGTAAATAATGCGTAAAAATAACTTTAAAAAAAGAGTGACATTGACCATATTAGGACATCCGCCCAACGGCGACGACATGTGGCCTTGACCGTGTCAAATTCATTTGCCTGTATATGATTTCCAGGTCTATAAAGCTCCACGTTTCCAAGCATTCTTCAAACCTTTTGAGGGTATCATTACCGAGAAGCCGAAAGGTAGACTTGTTGCGTCCTTGCAACTCGCGTCGCATTAATGCCAGCCCACGTAAAGCACGGCAGCCGCTGGTGATGAAAGATGCATGAGGACGCTTGCATCACGCCAGTAAAGCCTCATCAGTAACCACGCCGTCCCCTCAGCCAGATGATGTCTCTCATGCCCGCCACAGCCAGCCGGGAATCCCAAATGAGCTGGCCGCGTTGCGGCACGGCTTCATCCGGGTCTCCGCCCGCTGCCGAGGCGTGCGTGAGGAACGTGGAAAATGAATATATGCCTGTGATAGCGCTAATTTTTGCTCTTAAGTCAAAGCAAAAAAAAAAAACGCTCAATGGTGGTTGTATCTCAAGGCACAACTGTATTACACTTTTAATGTAAGAGGTTTAAAAAAAAAAAAGTGAGACATGGTCAATTCCAAGTCTCAAATAAACACATTTTCATTCCTTCATATTTGTTTTGTTTGCTTCACTGACGCGTCCACTGTGACGAGAACCAAATTTGATCCTTGAACATCATCAGGCTGACAAAATGCTGCGAGAGTGCGTTAGAAAAGAAGTAAGAAAAAAAAAAAGAAAATCAGCATGCAAATGTCAGACGTGCGTACAAAAAAAAACAAACCACACAATCATTTTTGCATGTGCGTTGTCAAGCTGACTGGAAGATGGCTGCTAATAACTTGACAAGCCAACGCAAAAAGAATAAAACATTCTTTTTATTCATTTTTTTCCCCCCACAGGCGCTCTGAGTAAGATGCACACGCAGTGCTTTATATTAACACTAATGTATGCGAGCTGGGAGCCTCTCCAAGAAAAACGAAACACTTTTTTTTTTTGTTCATGGAAATGACAAAACCTGCCAGCAGTGACAAAAAGTCTTGCACACAAGATGTTAGGACAATACCAATAAGTGGAGGGGGTGGGGGGGGGGGTCTGTAATCATCAGTTGATGTGGAAAAAACATCAAAATGTCATTTCAAATCATTCCTTTTAATCATTGCTCTTAATGACTATAGTCATAAATAAGACTTTTTTTTTTTTAAAAGTTAAAAAATAATAATAAATTTGCCTTCTATTTTATTGCCTCAACTTTATGACTTAGTTGTCATGTTAGACCTTACGTTCATAAAAGTCTAACCGTGTTCTTATGTCATGATTTTGATTTGCTAACTACAACTTTTTATGGTCAACAATTGTATGTTTCTGCAATTACACACAACGCACAATTACAGTTCTCACAATTGTTTGTTTACGATCAGGAAGAGAAAGTTGATGGTCAGCCATTGTGTGCGTTTACGACACGATAAATGGTATGTTACTGGTAAACAATTGTACGTTCAAGTAGGTCATGTTTACGGACATCAACTTTATGTTTGCAGTCAACAATTGTATGCTTATTTTCAACAATTGCGTATATATATGGCCTACAGTTGTAAACATACGGTCAGCAATTGTTTGTTTTGTGTGACAGCATTACTATTCGAAAGCCCCCCCCGTATCGCGCATTCTTGTCCCGAATATCGTTATTTGCTGCATATGGCAAATGTGATCTCGTCCTGGGAGCGTGACCCAAATTCAAGGGGCGTGTCTCAGCATCACAGCGAGTGTCAACGTTCAAACGCTTCCTGAGCTTTCCTCCGGGACGGCTGTGGACGGCGAGCGAGGCGACATCCGACCCCCTTTTCTTTTCCGTTTTCTTTTTTTTTTTTTTTTCTCTCCTTCCATCTCATCCCATCCCGACACTTCACGACAGGCCTGACGGTGCACCAGCTGATGCACTCCGGGGGGACGGATAACCTTTGTGAGACGAGGCGCTCTTTTATGAGGGGAGACAGTCTTGTGTGTGTCACTGACTTGGATGACAGTGTGGCTGTGTGCACTTTAAACTGAGTCACAAGCGTACTCGTTGAGAGACTTATTATTTGGCTATGGAAAGCTAGCTGATTATTTCCTTATCGGTAATAGTATGCACTAGTAGCACAACTGTCTTCCCAACTAAAATGTGAGTGAATTATTACTTTTGTATTACAGTTAAAACACTTTTTTTTTTAGCCTTAGCGTCTCAAGTCCACATATGAATTTTGTTTTAGCATTAGTATTCCGACGACCATCGATAGCATTTTTAGCATTAGCATCTCATGTCTACAAATGGCTTTTTTTCTTTAGCTATAGCATTCCGAAGGCCACTGTCAGTGTTTAGCATTAGCATCACAAGTCCAAAGTGATTCAGGCATTCAGGAGTCCATAACTATATAATGTATAATCCTAAACATACAATTGCTGACCTGAACATAGAATTGCTTACCATTAATATATAATTGTTAGCCATTAATCTATAGTTGTTTATCATAAACATGATTGTTGCCCACAGTTGATTTCAGAATTTAGTCAATAGTTGTATGTTTATAGCCTAGAATTGAATGTTTATGGCCATTAATAATCAACAATTGTATGTTTATGATCCATAGTAGTCATTAGTTTTATTTTTATGGTCAATAAAAATAAATGTGTTTATTTGATGACAGCTGATTATATGCTTTCGATTTCTGTTTACCGTTTATTATTTAGACCACCCGCTCATGCAGTTTTTTTGTTTTGACACCAGTGCTGACATGGAGCGACTTGTTAATCTTGACGTAATGTGCTGTTTGTTTCAATTAGTGTCCAAAAGCTCGTTAGCGGCGGCGGGTGGGCCGGCTCGACCTCGGTAAAGTTTACGCTTTAGCGACGATTGCGCTTAATGGCGGGCGTTTTTTGTTTTTTTACTGCGTTGTGCTGCTGTTGTTAATGGCGACCATTTTCAAGGCAATCGCGGCAGGGTAATTGTTGCTAATTAGCGTGACAAGGCGGCCGTGAGGTGTTTGTGTGAAGGCGGAGAAGTGTTTCTCCTTTAGTCTTTTTTTTTTAATATTTTATCCCACACAAGCTTGTAACGGAAATTTACAAAACAGAACATGCTGCTTTCTACTTGTGGTTGTAAGGGACATAATAACGTGAAGACGAAAGTGGCTCATTGCACAAGGTTGTTTTTGTACTCTTCTCTAAACGATTATTGTCAGAAGTTGTTTTCAATTGTATGTTTATGGTCAACAATCGTACATAGTGTATTCCTATGTCTGCTCAGTACAATTACTTCTGTTCCTCTCAAGGCATAAATAACAAAAACAAATCGTCCGTGTCAGGTGTGGTTGGCTGTTTTATCTTTTTTTAATTTTTTTTTTATTTGGGATCTTCTCCATTTATCTATTTTGGAAAATCTAATGTTCTTCATCTTCTCTTCCCGCTTGAGCTCCCCCCCCAGCCTCATCTCCATTCGACATGCAGGCGGAACACCTCTGGGCTTCGGGGACTCCTCCATTAGCATTTCCATTTGCCACGGTCAATATTTCCCACCGTGGAGCTTATTGTTCTGGTGTGTGTAGAAATGGGATGACGTCGGAGTTTGCTGATGAAAACCGTGCGGGAAAAGGTCAGCCCGTCGTTAATAAAGATGCCGGGAAATTTGCATTGACGCTTGGATGGGATTCGTTTACGATGACAGAAGTCATCCACCTGCAGTTAACCACCTGCTCCCCTGATCTGTTTTTTTCCTGAAATATCATCTTCCAGCCTTCCAGGAGTCTTGTATAGTGAAAATTCTGCGTTCTTTTGACACGTTCTTCCCGACCCGAGTTGCATTTGCCTCGGATTTGTGAGGCCTGACTCCAAATCCCCCCGTAAGCCTGTTAAAAATCCGATTCCGCTGTCAACAAACACTGCGGATCTTCATTTTGATGAGAGAATACCGTCGCGCTTTCAAATGGACTCTTACCAACTTCCACAATGGAATTTTCGTTTTCCCTTCAACAATGCCTATAGAAATGTGCAAATGTCTTGGCGAAGAAGCATGAGCCTCATTGCCCAAGGTTATTTTTGTACTCTCTTTTTCCATTTTTCAACAATTGTGTTTATGGTCAAAAAAACAAAACAGTAAAACATTCACTAAAAATAATCTTATTGAAGCAGCATGTGGCTCATTGCCCAAATTTATATTTACTTTAAACCAAAAATGTTATCTTTAAGTCAACAATTGTATGTTGATTATGTTCAATTGCAAGTTTAAGGTAATCAAAACAAGAAAAAATCGAATGTAATATATTGGTGAAGCAGCATGTGGCTCACTGTCATTTTTGTACTCCATTTTCCAACTAACTGCACAATTATATGTTTATAATCAACAAAACCAGGAAAGCTAAAAAATAATGTTTTGATGAAGCAGCATGTGGCTCATTGCCCAAGGTTAGTTTTACGCTCCCTGTTTTCCTGTTTATGGAAAATATTTTCGTGAAGTCCAAGAAACTTTGACGGAATTCCTTTCCTCTCAACAGTCACCAAAGTCTAATATGATTTTTTCCACTCTTTTTTTTTTTGTTATCTCAGGAAAAGTCACAAAAAAAGATTTTATTCAAGTTCACGGATGAAGGCAGGCCGCTTCATGACGTCCAGCAGCTCTCGTCTCAGTCCAGTGAAGGACGGAAATGAAATGGTGAGGCAGCGTGTGCACACAAACACACGCACACACACACACACACATTGCTGTATTGTGTGTGTGTGAGTGTGTTTGTGCGCGCGTTTGTGTGTGTTTTACCAAAAACCTGCACCAAGGCCTAACACGTCACTTTATATGTTTGAATTCTTGTCCTTAATGTTCACACAAAAACCTGATGTCAAATTGTTTAAAAAAAAAAGTATGAACCATAATATGGTATATATTATTCTTATAAAAACATTACATTTTTAGGTGTGCCAACAATTGTATGTTCATGACCAACTTTTTTTTTTTTTCAAGTAAAAAGTCTACATTTGTTTATAAAACATTATCTATATGGCATTCTGTAAATGTTTTTATGACAGTATAATAGTGACCAGGTAACAAATTAATTGTATTTCTATTATTTCTTATATGAAACAATTAATTCAAACTTCCGAGCTTGTTGCTGTGTTATTGTAAAAATAAATAAACCCTGTTTTCCTCCGTTGAGATATGAGCTCTCGTGGCCTGACCTTGTGACCCCTTTCTGAGATGAATCTGCTCACCGACGAGCCGGGTTCAGGAGGCGGGTCACTGTGATCCATAACCTCTTTGTGCTGACTTTTTTTTTTTTAATCTCTGCTGACAGATGCTCTCGAGGCAGAAAGACGTTGCGTAAGGTGCGAGTGCCCGAGGCTGATAAGATATGGAGTGGGTGGCGGCCATATCTGGCGTGTCGCTCGTTCTACTTTGGGAAAAAGGTCAGCGGCGAACCGAGCGTGGTTATCTGAGCAGCGACTTAACTTCAAGTTCAGAACAACTTGTAGCCAGGCGACAAGTACCAAAATATGATATATAGCCACAAAAACATGAGATGTTTATGTGCAAAATGTAACGTTTGAGAACGAAAAGTTGTATAAAACGCTTTTTGTTTTTACTGATTTATTTTTTCCATTTAGTTTTTTAAAATGTATTTATTTGTCATTTGTGCCACAAAAATAAAAATAAATTGACATTATAATGGCAGATTTATGTCAAACATGTTATTCGTCATCACCTGCACTCATCTTTCCCAAGGTGTCCCCCAAGGCTCAATGCTAGGTCCCCACCTCTTCATCTCAAATCAAAATCTATATTTGCTCACAAAAAGACTTCACATAAATTGTGCAAATATTCGATTTCACCTTGAAAATTTTTTTGCCATTAAAACACGTTGATCACACAAAGGCACATTTGTATTTTCATTACCTCCCTTTTCTATTATTGGCTTTTTTTTCATTTTTGATTTTTTGCACGTGCAGGTGGGAGAAAAGCAGCGGGAAGGAAAACATCAGGACAATGTATGAGTTAGCTCGCCGTGGAATGTCAGCGCTCTGGAGAACACACGCGTACGTACACACGCACACGCTGCACATGTCCGATAGACGGGCGGGATTTATGTTGCCCTTCGGGAACGGTCCCGAGTGAAGCGTCTCACAGTCTCTTTATAAGGTCACGTTTGAATGTCACTGATTGACTGCTGCGCAAAATGGACACTCAGTTATGTGTGTGCGTCACAGATACGAGTTTCATTCGATACGTGACCACCAACTCAAATCATCTTCGCCCATTGAAATGATGTCACAGATGCTAATCATGCTATCGCTGACATTCGGAAGCTCCTTGTGAAACCTGTTGCTAACCAAAACAGCAGCACCTTGCGAATCACGTAAACAGCCGTTCTGGTAGATGGTTGACATGTGGACGCACCGCTATGTTGTGCCCAAGACTGTAATATTTTCCATGCACCTGATTCATATTTTATATTTAATACATGTGTTTTTCTTGTCAAATGGAGGTCCACTGGGGTGGACATCAAATATTTAAAAAGTACTTTGCTGGATCTTCTGCTGCTGAGTCCAGTGTCGTTCTACATTTTTATATTTTATATCTTTTATTTTTTAATTTTTTTTATTTTTATTATTAGTGCCCAGGCTCCTTGAATTATTCATGGCCGCAATGAAAATGTCAAAGAGACTTTTACTACTTTTGCTTTGTGGGAGCAAAAAATAGAAGCCTTGATATTAAAAATTAAAGGAAATAACATCAACATTGGAGAATATGCAAATGTGTGCAAATGTGTCAAATCAAGATAGATCATGATTTTCATATTGATAATTCCGTACATGGCAAAATAACCAAAAATGACTTTTATGTTAACAAATGACAAAAATACACTTTTTATGTCATAGTGTTGTAAAATTGTTTTCAATCATACTGTATATCCCTTATTTTTCCACAAGTAAAAAATAAAATAACAAAACATTCAAAAATAAAGTGGTAATATTTTACACTAGTATTTATTTATTTATTTTTACTATTTTGTATTTGCGATCTTGTTTCCCATCCACTGCAGTTCTTCAAAGTGCCTCTAGGGGCAGCATCATAATCCTCACTTTCTTGTTTTGAGCCACAAGAAACTTTCACTTTCATAGTCATCTTTTCTTCTTGTGGCGTTTTGAGTGTGACCATGAGCCGCCGGCGATGATGATGAAGACGATGATGAAGGTTATCAGGCGCCCTTGAAAACAATTGTAACGTAAAAGCCGCCGGCTGTCTTTTATATATATTGGAATTGAGGAAATGGCGACGTGATTATGATCATCCACTGCACCAATATTATTATTATTCGCTTCTTCTTTTTTTTCTTGATATTTTCTTGTATGTAATGGAGACGCGAGTCATATTTGAAAATTATTTGTCGGAACCATTGAGAGACATGACCTCATTTTCATGCAAACAGTCTCTCGCTTTACATTCCATTTATTTTATGTTAGGATAAAGAAGTGTTAGAAGCCCACTGGCTGAAAAGAAAAATACATTTAGTAACATTTATAAATTAAAAAAATTATCTATTATGGTCGAAATTAAAGTCAGGTCAAGTGAGGACGCAAGAATAAAGTTGTAGTAAAAAAGGGTCTTTGTTCACAATTTTCATAATTGTGTTGATACCTAATATGAGTGAATATTCAAGAATTAATACTCATTCTGGTATTGGTCTGACAAAAGTGTTATCAAACATCCCTAAACATTAGCAGCACTCTAAAAAGAAAAACAAAGTTCAATGAATAAATATTGTAATAAATCATAACGTCGTCAAAGAAAATAAATAATGAGGCCGTCCCCCTTCTGAAGTGCAAAGAAGGAAAATCTCCAAAGAAGACTCGTCTTGATCTTTAGTACAAGGAAAAAGTTGGCATCCCCGTAGGCCCAAAGCGTCGCCCCCGGCGATGGGGAGGGACGAGAGTGGGTGGCGTCTTCTCACTTTGAGGAAGATGACAGGGAAAGAAGAAGGAACAGAGGACAAACACATCAAAAGACGTGGACGGATGTTGGCTCAATCCGCACACTTATCGCACTGAACAGGAAGTTGAGTTTGACGGACGTTTGAGTGGCAAACATTTTTTGGAACGTTTATTTTGGACACTTGATTGAGGGCAGCTTGACAGCTGAAGTGTCCATTAGGAAAAAGAAAAGACCGGCCTCTTCAAAATTGATTTTTTTCTTCTTCGTCTTCTTCTTCTTCAACTAATAGGCTCAAATGGCAGCTGTTCGAATGTATGCTAATGCTAATGTATGCTAATATCAGCTAGCCCGTCGATAGCGTTTTGCATTATATGATAGCATTAAGCTAGCAGACTTTTGTTCAACTAAATCAGATGGAACATTTGGGTGTTGAAATATACTATATCTAATTCCATTTTGTTGTATTTGTTAGTTTTACAGTAAATGGGGGTTCAATGTACAAACAAACAAAGTTAATAATAGCACCTTTAAATGCTAAACCATTATTTTATTTATGTGCATATGCGTGTGTTTCTCAATTAGATGATGGGCAGTGATTGATGAATTGATTAGCCATGACTCTGCGCACCGCGCTGAAGCTTTTCCATCACTCAGCTAATTACTCTTTGCTTCATTTGTTCACTTTGTACATCACACAAACACCATGTAAAAAAAAAAATAAAAAAAAAGGAAAACATTCAACAGCAAAATAAAGTAAACTGTTGGACGAAACAGAAAGATGTAGATGTTAATAATGGAAAAAATATATAGTAGAATGGTAGCAAAGCACTACTTTTGTCTAAATAAAGCTCCTCATCTCACTTCAATATCGTTTCCATTGGCACCAATAAGCCACAAAAGTCCTTCAGCTGTCTTTACATTATAGATCGGATTCCATAAAATCATGGCAAAGCGCTACTTTTCACTCAGCAGTTCGCTGGCGCAATTAGCAATGACATGCAAAAAAAAAAAAAAAAAAAAAAAGTTTGCCCCTCGCGTCGTAGATTTTTGTCTTTTGTGCTGATTTATTCCGACTTGTTGAAACGCTTTAAAAAAAAAAAAGGCGGTTTCCTTCGCTTTCAGATTGATGACAAACTATTGATTTTGGTGTGTGCTGCTCAAGTAGGCCTCGTTACAGACGCTTGTTAAATCACGGAGAGCATGAAAGCTGAAAGCAGCCCTTTCTTACTGTAAATCTTCAAAATGATCAGTGCACTTTGACATCCATGTGAGAGAGCTGTTTCTACCTGCAGCTCTTTTGGAAAAATTCCCAAGTTGGACTTTGTAAAAGTACATCCCAAAATTGGCTGCTTCAAACCAAAATGGCCGACTTGCTGTTCAATTTTGGGGTATGCGTCCTGTCATGATAACCATGTCCAGCCAATTTCGTTTTGATTAGTGAATTTGTGAATCTTTCCAGGCAGCCTACAGGGCGAGTTTTGGAGGGTCAGGTCTTGGTGGCTTGGTTTTTTACTTTTTTTTTTTGGTGAATATTTTGTCCCAGTATTCATGGATCTCCTCCATTTTCATACAAAATAAAGCCTTACTCTGCCATTCATTTCCTGGAGTTTATTCGAAGCATTTCATAATTTGTGGACAGAATATTCCACACTGCAAGCTTTTCTTAACAATTCTAAACAATAACGCCCAGATACATCCTGTCAAAAGTAAGACCTTCAAAATAAAAGTTTGCAGTATATAAACAGTTTTACCACACCTTACTGGGCTTCATAATAAATGATTTCACAAGCATATATTATATTATGTATTTTATTTTGACAGGATATTACACCGCTTTGCCATCTGCTGTATTTCCATAGTTATAGTTTGTAAATGTAATTTTTTTTGGTTTATATTTTTGGGTGTCTGGACCGGATTAATTGGATTTACATTATTTCCTTTGGGAGATGTTGCTTTGATTTTTAGACTTTCAGGTATTTTGAGAATGAAAAATAGTAATAGTGATTGGAAGAGTCGTAACTATCCCGCCTGTTATTCTAGGATGTTTTAAAAAAAGAAAAGAAAAGAAACTTCACTGCTGGCTTCACCCTTCCTTCCCCCACTATGCATCCTCGTTCTGGCTGACACCAAACATCTTTTTGACCTGGACACCTGCTGGAAAAAAAGTGTCAAAAACTGTTGGAAAATTGACAGCAATGTGGGGGAAAAAAGGGCATGACAAATAAGGAACGGAGCGGGAAAATCATCCATTATGGAGACACAGGGCAGCCGGAAAGTCAGAACGGAAGGTTCAAGTCATCAGGATTTCTCACTCATCTGCCGCTTCCACTCGAGAAAAAAAGTCACGCTGGCTTAAAGGAGGCCAGAACGAGAATGGTGGGAAACAATGATGAGACGGGAGAAAGATGAAAAAAAAAAAGATAAGTGATCACCGGATTGACGATCTGTTAGGATTCAGCGCTCGTGTTCCGCCGCTCGACGAACTGGGAAAATAATTCCGTTTCCCGATCAGAAGATTTCTCAAAAGTGAATCTCATGATGCTTTCAATGTGGCGTGTTTTCCATACTTTCCTTTGACATGATTTCCTCCCGTAGAAAAATGAAGTTTAAATAGAGAGGCCTTCAAAGGCTCAGTCTTTTTAATCTCCCCAGATGACCCAGTGGCTGCCGCTAATTAGCCGCGATAAGACCAAAAAAAAAACAAAAAAATGAGTCAATTAGCCGCAGCAGAGCCACGACGGATGACAAAAGCTTGTGCAGCGTTCAGCAAAACGCTCAAGAGCTAAAAATTGGGAGAAAAAAATGTGATGAGAAAGCCCAAATGGATGAAAGGAAGGTTGAGGTTCGACAAAATCTTCCGACCGGATCTGCTGCCGAATTCCGTGGTCATACGACAATCGTGATCTGCCGTCTGTGGATTCCTTTCAAATATTGCTCCGTACCGTACACTCGACTTGGGTCATTACCTCGCACCTCTCGGTTGTGACGCAAGCTCCTCTCACCTCATCAGCTGCAGTGACAAAGACAGGCGCTCGATCCCTCGTGGGACTTAATGCTAGACGACTGCGCGCTGAAGGCCACCTGGCACATGAAAGCAAGAAGAAAACCTGCTGATTATTCCTTCAATTTTTGATAATTATTCATTCATCCCCCTAATTATTCATTCATTGGGATAATAACGGCATTCAATACCTACCTACTGTTTTTTGACTCCATGGACACAAAGTACTGCGTCTGCCCTCCGAATATTCACAGCATGTTCTCGCAATTAGTCACCGGGTGCGTTTTTGAGCCATGCCCCAATTAAACGCCTTTTTTTGTTCCCTTTTGAGATACAATGGCAGGGTTATTAACTAAAATTACTAAATGTCATACTATAGTTCACACACAGACTAAGAGTGTACTACTGAGCTCGTTTGGACTCTGTTGCTAATCAAAACAGCAGCCTAGTTCATTCTATTAGTGTGCTAGACTATCTTGCTGAATATCAACGATATCGTACAAATGCTCAACACGCCTGTAGAGTCGTAGTGCTTTGTTATGTCTGCAAATGAAAGCTGACACGAAGAAAGAACCTCCTCCCGGGAGATTGTGACTATAGTGGACTAAAGGAATGGATTTGAAGTCATTGGTTGGTTGGTTAGTTGTTTAGTCAGTTGTTGTTTTTTGGTTGGTTTGCTGCATGCCTAACTCCTACAGTGTTTGATTATACAGTGCAATGTGATACATTTGGTCTTCAACAGTCAAATTATTCAGGCAAGCAGTTAGTTAGCTAGTTAGTTGACAACACTAATGTCATCCAGAACAATTTGGTTAGTTTGTCAATCGGTTAGTTAGTACGTTGCAAAACTCTTTCAGTGTAATATACAATGTGGTGAATTTGGTTATACGCATGCAAGTTCTTTGGACAGTTCACTAGTTAGTTAGTTAGTTAGTTAGTTAGTTGCACACCACTGACCTCGTCCAGTGTTTCAATGCACAACCATGCCATTTGGGTCCTCAACAGGCAGTTTGTTCTGGCCAATTGTTTCTTGGTTAGTTAGTTGGTCACCTGTTTGGGTAGTTACAATGGAAAAACTATTTTATTGTTTGGATATGCAACATGGTTAATTTGGTCTGTGACAGGAAATATATTTCACTTATGGGTAAGTTTGTTGCCTAGTTGACTAGTAAATTTGGTCTTCAACCAGCAAGTTAGTTAGTTACTATACCACTGAACTCATCCAGTGTTTCAATGCACAACCATGAAAATTTAGTCCTCAACAGGCAGTTTGTTCTGGAAATTTTGTTTCTTGGTTAGTTAGTTAGTTGGTTACGAAGGATAGATAGCTGCAATTGAAAAACTACTTTATTGTTTGGATAAACAACATGGTTCATTTGGTCTGTGACAGGAAAGATATTTTAGCTAAGGGTAAGTTTGTTGGCTAGTTGACTAGTAAATTTGGTTTTCAACCAGCAAGTTAATTAGTTAGTTATTTAGTGTTCAATAACAAACAAAATGGGAAACAACTGACATATTATGTGTGCCAAAAGCTACATAACAATTTCCACAAAACTCAGCAACAGTTTGGTTCATCATCGTCATGGTGGCGGTGGACATCCGCACGCGGTTGGCACACCACAGGCTTGTGCATTATGCATCACATGTCATGTGTGCGCTCGCCTTGATTTAATATTTGCGAAGACGCACACCGCAAAGCTCATCCGCTGTTTGTCCACACACTAAAACATTTCCGCCTGGGTGGCACTGTAAAAAAAAAAAAAAAAAATGTTTAAACACAAGGACCGCATCTTCCTCTGATGCCAAGTGACTTTGTTCAAGTGCTAATTACACCCTGGCACACTGCATGCTGAATTAAAGAATATGTGTTGAATATTTCAACGCTCAGCTAAGAAAACATCTGTTTGGTTTTCTGTCACGCTGCGGAGGAATGTGCCTGGAGAGCCAGTCGGCGGTCCCGGAAGCTTAGGAAGAAAAAAAAGTTTGACGATTCTTTTTGTCAGTTCCCAGCGAGACGAGGGCAACACACACACACACACACACACTATAATGCAGTAAATATTTAAATAAATCAACAGATGATATTAAAGTATGATTTTTAGTTGGTGTGCTACTACCCATTTGAGCGTGCAAGGTGATTAACAGCAACACGGTCTCCTTGGACACAAGCAAAGAAACTAATGAATCCAATTAGGATTTCGCAAATGGTCTCAGTCAGCGAACAGTGACCAGGAAATCTGTCCAGGCTGTGTGTGTGTGTGTGTGCGCGCGCGTGTGTTCGCCCGTAATCACTGGCCGACTTTTAATTAAAAGGCCACCAAATGACAAATTATAATGACTTGAACCTCACCCGTTTCGAAAAGGGTGAGGTTTGAGGACAACCATTGAATACATTGAATAAATTCACATTCAGTGAGTGAGTTGGTTAGCCAAAAGTGTTAGATAGGTTTTTAGCTAAAGTATTTAGTTATCAACTTGGCTAATGATCTCGCTAGCTAAAATAAGGTCTTTTGCTAGGTGAAGTAGGTATTCCATTAGCAAAACAAGGTAGTCAGCTAGTTAGTTACAGTAGTTATGTTTGGGGAAAAAGTTATTAACTTTGCTAATTAGTGAGGTAGCTAAAAAAAAAAAACGGTTGGTAGCTAGCTAAAGTAGGCAGTCTGTTTGTTAGCTAGCTAGCTAGCGAAAGTAGCCAGGTAGTCCGTTAGCTAACTAAAGTTGGTAGTCAGTCAACCAGTTAGTTAGTTAGTATGTTAGTTAGTCAGTCAGTCCAGCATCCCCAGATAGACCTTATCAGCTAGGTTCAAGGAATGAATCCCCCAGACAGAAGCAATGGATGGATTTTTTTTTTTTCAAATAAACTATTTTATGTTTTTTTTTAAAAAAATATTATTTTTATGGGAAAAACATATACCAGTGTCAGCTCGATTTGGCCCGACAACATTTCCCATTCATAGATGCAGATTGACATTTGACCCGCCAATATCATTGCATGCATTTTTATTTGTGCTGCTTTACATGCACGTCAAATCAAGCGTTGCGCACACGCACCCACACGCAGGGAAGTGCCTTTCCCTGCTTCCTACTTGAGACATAGTAAATAACCAGTGGAGCTGTCAATTTATTCATGAGAGCGAGATGTCACATGCGCGCACACTCATGCACTCACACACACAACCTGCAGTGTGTGACAGCAACAAGTGTGGAATTACATTGCAGTGATTGAAACAGCACAGAAACGAAATCCATAGTGTGTGCGTGTGCGTACGTGTTTCCCATTCAGCCCCCAGTTTCACTTAGCAACATGAAATTTGGAAGATGTGTATCATGAGTAGACCCACAGAAACATCTCTCCAAAATGTAAAAGTCTACTCTGTCTGAACTTGTCCTTGAAATTTTGTTTAATTGCAACCAAATATAAACCACATATCCCGAACAGGTAGACAAAGTAAAATAATGCAAGGTTATTGTTAAAAGTTTGATGACTCACCATAAAATGCATAAGTCTAATAAGTTGCGTCTGTAAATTCAGGCCCCCGCAGTTATGTCACTTAGCAACAGGAAATGTGGCAGACTTAGCAGTCACCAACAGACCCACAAAAACAAAAAAGTCATGCGTAGAAACACACAGGGAGTCTGCCATATTGCTACGGAGCGGCCATTTTAGGGTGAACATTCCTTCCCCATTCTCTCATTGGCTGCATTATTTATGCCTTTAAATCTGCTCATCAACGGCGAGTCAGAAAAGTGGCTACGAGATGAAATGTTTGACATGTTCTTGGAGTCAAAGAAAAAAAAAAATGATGACGGTAGTGCTGCCGTGAATGGGCGATAAAAGCCCTCATGTGCTGCTGAGCCTGAGACTAATCACAGATTATTAACATTTATATTGAAAGATGAGCTTCCATTAGCAAGCAGCTGCTAAATTACACCCGGCTAGCTTGCGCGCGCGGGCGTGTGTGTGTGTGTGTGTGTTTGTGTACGCGTGTAGTTCATTGGCAGGTGGAGGACTCGACTCATTTTAGCAAGTCAATATCCGCACCCGAGGGTCATAAACATTCAAATATTTATGAGGCTCAGCTTCAAATGCGACACCGAAGACGACGTCCTCGTTCTTGGTGTGCTTCTTGTAGTTATCGCGCAGCTGACGACGTTGCCATGCTCGTAATTGTTTATATGAAAACAATAGCCAATCCTAACCCTCAGGCCTGGTTGGATTCTAATTAAAAAAATATTTTAAAATTCTAAAAATATATATATATTCATTATGCTCATTAAATCCCTCAAGGGAAATTTGTAACTCGGTTGTATATTTGGTGTTCCACGTAGCAAGGAGAGCCAGATCAAACACATGCAGGCATGCAAAGGGAGATGTTTTCATTTTTTGTGTGCAATGGGAATCGAACCCTTGACCCTCCAGCTCCAAAGCCCGAGTCCTTATAGATAAGATAATATTGCAATTTAAACTAATAAAACATTAACCATTGCTAGTGCTAAGCTATCTAGCTTAGCCTAAAAGCCTACATTTAGCTAATTTAGGCTAACTAACACATTTTAATCAAAGATTTTTTTTAATTTAAATTTTAAATTTGGGCAGATTAAATTTACCTAGCAACACAGAGGGTGAAATCTGATTGGATGTAAAAATCGTAACATCTAAAAGTATGTATCAGTATGTAGATGTTACTGAAAACAGTGCGGACAATAGAAACAGTGTGAAATATTTTTTTTTACGTAATTTAACTCATTCACTGCCATAAATTCAGAAAAAAAAGATTATTAAAAATTAGGGGCGACAGGCGATTAACATTTTTAATTGTAATTAATTGCATGACTTCACTAGTTAACTCACAATTAATCACAAATGTTATATCTGTTCTAAATGTACAATAAAAAATTCTAGGTTTTCATATTTTTGTTAACAAAAGTCGAAAAAAATGTTAAACTAATAGAGATAGTTGAAATGAATTTTTGACGTTTATAGCCGTCAATGGCAGTGAATGAGTTAATGGAACAATAAACTGTTCCGTAAATAAGCTCGTCAATTTCATTGTATATTAAATATATTTTTTTCCATTAAAATGACAAAAAAATATGTTCTCCCCCCCCCCTCAAAAAAAAAAAAGAAAGAAAAGAAAAAGATTGTATTCGATTTGAGGTTGTCAGTGCTTCGGCCTTTCTTGCCTTGCCTCTGTCTACCACGTCATTCACTTATTTGACATCCGTCAGCGAGTGCGCCGGTTTCTCACAATGCCGCTAAAGACTGGCATTAGCAGGATGTGCCGCCACAAAGGCACAGATTAGCGCTCCGGCATCCCCCGCCACCTCCATCAAATGCGAGCAATTTGCCGTGCGTGTTGGGAAGTGACTTTCAAGACATTTGCAGCCTATCAGCCAACTCATTTGCTGACGTTAATGACTGGCACGCTCGCTCTACCGACGCTGATAAAGCGTGGCGGCCCCCTCCATGCCCGTCAATCATCCTGAGCGGTTCATGTGACATCAGTCGGGCCAAATGTGAGCATCAATTTGCTTTTAAAGGTTTTGCGTCAGAATAGGGGAGCAGAATTCAAATGGCGTGACCCAAAATGCTTCAAGGTTGTTTTGAACAAACCGAACCTGCCTAGCAATCTAACATTCGCCATGCTGGGCTCGCTGGGCAGACGGGTCCAATTCTGACATCCAAACATATGGCTCAGGTGATAGTGGTTGCCTACCAACCCAAAGGTTGTGGGTTTAATCATGAGCCCTTTGTGATCATGTTGAAGTGTCCTTGCGCAACTGAACTGAGATACTGAACCCGCTAATGCCCGTCTTAGTTGGTGAGTGAGCAGACATTGTTGAAGGGCGTTGAGGCAGAAAAGTGCTAGACAAATAAAAGCCCAAGTCCGTCAAAGAACTTCGGAGTTTCCTTGTAAGACGAGCAGAAAAGCAAACATGCTTAGAAAAAGAAAAAAAATCCAGTTTGTCTTGTTTTGTAGACACTCGCTTCTACCAGGCTCTTTTGGAATTCTTCTACTTGTCTTTGTTGTTAAACAAGCGTATAAACAAACAAAAACGCACAAAGCGCAGATGTCCTTGTCAAGAAGAAAAAGAAGAAACGGGTCATTTTTCCAAAAGAAGCCAAAATCAAACGCTCGCTCTGTTTTTTTTTTTTTTGTGAGCTGCTGGCCGACGAACAAAGTCCACTTGGTCCAAGCTTGTTAGGGGGGGGGGGGGGGTGACAGATGCTGTGTGGCGGTGAGTGTGCACCAGGCTCCACAAACCTCCGCTCACTTGATTGCCTCTTAACAAGGACACTGAAATACATTTTTGCTTCTTAAGCGTATGCTAAAACATCTGTTAGCAAGTGTGTTTTGTTGCATGAGTGTGCTAGCAAGTTGTTTTTTTATTATTAGTTTAGCAAGGTGTTTTGTTAGCATGGCTCTGTTGGAATGTGCTTGTTAGACTCTGCGTTGTTATTTTTAGCATGTGTGTATGTTAGAACGGTGAGTGCATCGTGTGGTTTGTGTTACCACACGTTAGCATGTGTGTTTGCTTGGAAGGTCGACTCCCACGACACATCGGGACGACAAAGCATTTAGCGTCTGGCGTTAAAGCCCAAAGGTAAGCCTTGATGAGTCCCATCTTTCTGGGCTTCCTGTTCTGGAAAGAGGGTGTGTTTGACCTTTATCAGACGGCAGCGCCAACACGCTATTAGCCCAGCACACATTCCAATTAGCGGTGAGGAGGGAAGCTTGATCCCAGCCAAGTCGGTCGCTGATGGATTGATCAGGTCGTGTGATTGGATGCTTTGTGCGGTTGTCGACTTGATTGGTTGGTTTATTTTTGTGCGTGTATTTAATTTATTGCCATAAAATTGTTGGACTTTAAAATGTTTTTTTACTGCAAACATACAATTGGTGACTAAATGTTTGTCAAAATTAGTGCGTTAATTTAAAGTTCCTTTAATGCCACACATTTTTTTAACGCTCGATTAAAGACCGCCCCTTACTTGGAAAGCCTGTACTAGGGGAATTCCAGTCGCAACGCAGCAGGCACGTCCTCGTCAAAATTTAGCAGTAATAAATTGAATAATAATGCATATGTTTGTGGAGCCTGGGGTCAAGTTGTATTTCACAATTTAAAAAATGTGCAGAATTTCACAAGTTACTTCATGTTAAAGATTAGGTAGCTCTTAATAAGAAAAGAAAAATGCACTGAGCTGTCACCAATGTCCTACAAATGCAATTATGCCATCTAGTGGCAGAAAAATGTCAATCTCAACAAAAATCAATATAACACTCGTTTTTGTACAGTACTGTACATCTTTTTAATTTTAACATGACATTGCTGTTTCAAGAGTCATGCGATTAATCACGATAAACATTTTTTAATTGCCTGACAGCCCTACTAGAAACACAAACTAGTTGACAGTAAACATACAACTAATGACTATAAACATAAAATGGTTGACCCCAAACATAAAATTGATGGCTATAAACATAACTTTGACTCTAATAACGTGCTGTCACTGTTGCTGTGCTTCCTGTCATTGTCATGGCAGTGTCACCCCAGAGACGTCTCCATGGCGACTTGCAGGCCACAGCCCAGACGGTCAGGCTCCTCTTGATGATGTCACCGAGGTCCAATCGGGTCATAATTGCCGTTTAATGATCTCGGTGCCGAAGCCGGCGGACGGCGGCGTCGCCGCGGCGACCGAGCACTTAAAGGCAGACGCGGTCGCGTCCTGCGGGGGCTCGGCGGACTCCTGCCACCAATTTGTGCTCCCTTCCAGCCTCCGTGACTCGATTGATTTTCACTGGAGGCTCGTCGTAATTGAATATCACATGACTTTATGATGACAATATAATTACGTCCTCGGGCTCTCGCTGTACGCTGCGCTCGGCCCACTGACTCCTGCGCGTAATGTCTGCATTCATCACCCGTGTCAGACTCGCGTGCATCCTCGGTTCTTATGCTACGACGCCCACACAACATCCACAGAACCCTCAGATAACAAGATGATGACAACATGATGATAGAAAAAATAAAATAATTCAATCACTGATAACGTCTCATTTACATCTAACTGACATCCAGAAAACATCAAAGTAACAATGGTTAGGAGGAAAAAAAACAGATATCATACAAAAAAATTAATAACTTGCAGATATTATCCAAACAAGATCCAGAAAGGTCTAGATCACATCTGCATAACAAGTAGATAACCTACTTTTTTTTTTTTTTAATTAATATACATCTAATTAATATCCAGAAAATGTCTTGAAAAACATAGTTTGCAAATTTCATCAAAACCAGAAAAGATCCAGAGAGCCTTAAAAAAAAACTTGCTGGTCACATCCAGATAACCAAGCAAGGAATATCTAGAAAAACAGAATATCTCCTGCCCGTCTAATTAGCATCCGGAAAAGATCAGTTAGCATGTCGAAAATATCTAAAAAGCATCCTGAATAGCATCCAAAGCAATCCAGATAAAGATCTAAACCAACTCATCAACATACTGAATATATGTATATTTTTAAAATCTAGATATCATACAGAAAACATTTGAAAAAAATATGTTTTTTTTTTAAACATCTGAAAAAAGAAAAATTATTTTTAAAAAAACATCTTAAAAAGATTACACAGTACAGTACAATACAGTGGTTAGATTTAAAAATATATATATTTTTTAATCCAAACATCTAGAAAACACGTTAAAACATCTGGATGATATCTGGAAATATAATAAATCTATTTAAAAAAAAATACTCATAATATTTCCAAAACATTTTGATGCATAAAAGACAACAACATATTTATGACATGTAAAAAGAAAACAATAAAATCCATGGAACCTCTTGATAAGATCTAAAAATCATTCATCACTTCATCTTGTCAAAACCGAGATAACGAGGGGAAAACATTGAGATAACAATGAGCTCACGCGCGGATAACGACGAGTGACAAGCAGATAACACGGAGCACAAGAACGAGATTCACGTCCAGGATAAGCCCAAGATGACGTTCACTTAAACAGGCTGGCACAAAGCGGCCGTGTGTTTGAAGTATGTTAGTGGGCCAACAGACGGTGTGTATGCGTTTAGGTGAATATGTACTGTAAGTGTGTGTGTGTGTGTGTGTGTGTGCGTGTGAGTCTCCAAGGCCCAGCAGCAATCCACATGAAGAATTGATGAGTGGCAAGAAGGATGTTTCCTCATGGATGCTGTGTGATGTTCTAGCGTTGAACAACAGCACAGCAATGCTGGGAAAAGACTTGAAACATATATTTTTTTTTTATATATATCCACGTGAGGATGTTTGAACTCTGTAGGGATTGCTTCTCATTTACTAACGTGTTTCTTTTATATTAATAAATGTATGTGTTATTTATATAGATAACTAGGACCATCATCTTCTTCTCATTTTGTATTTTTTAAATCCTCGCTAAACTCATTTAAAGTGAAAGTCAACCTTAAACATTTCTTGACAATAATATGTTATATGTGACCTCACTAGTCCTAACACATGACATTCTGATTAAGATTACATTTGTGGATTATGAGTTCTGAAGCAAATTTTTTTATTCATCTCAGGGGGGCGGCCATTTTGCCACTTGCTGTCGACTGAAGATGACATCACAGTTGCTGAGGGCTCAGGCAACGACCAATCACAGCTCACCTGTTTTCTGAAGCTTGAGCTGTGATTGGTTGCTACCTGAGCAACTGCAATGTCATCTTCAGTCGACAGCAAGTGACAAAATGGCCGCCACCTGAGATGGATAAAAACGGCTGGATTTTGCTGCTTAACGCAATATTAACCAGAATACCATATTAAGACTAGTGGGGCTGTATAGTGTCTGCTAAAATTCAAAATAAATAAATGACTAAATAAGTAAATAAATGACTAAAAGTTTAATTAAAAATGGATAAAAAAAAAACATATAATTTGAAAATTAAATCCCCCAAAATAAATATACATTTAAATAAAAACAACAACAACAACAAATATATACATATATAACTCTTTGACTGCCAGACGTTTTCAGAAAAGGGATGCCGTGGGTGCCAGCCGATTTAAGCATTTTGACTGATCTTTCAAGGTCCATAGAAAATTATGTGTTTGGACTATGGAAACACACGTACTACCAAATGAAAGATTGGACTCTCATCTTTCATCAGAAAAAAAAGTTTGTTTCTACCTTATTCCGTTTTTGAGTAATCAACAATAGAAAATGGTTAGTTTCACCTCAGTTTTGAAACAAACGTCTTTTAACGTCTTTGGCACTCCTCCATAGGATTTTACTAAACGTTATTTAACGTTTTTGGCAGTCAGAGATAATATACATAGATAAATACATTTGTATTTTTTTATATCCATTTTTTTATATCCATTTTTAGTTCCACTTTTAGTCATTTATTTATTTTGTTAGTTAGTTATTTAGTTATTTTGAATTTGAGCAATTTTGGTCCTCCATAGCATAGAACATATTATTGGCTAAAAAGATTTTTGGGTTGACTTCCTCTATAGGCCTAAATCTAACTCCAAACATAATTTAAACCTAACGTAACCCCATACTAAATATAACCCAAACTTTCCCCAACTTCAATCTCTAGATTCGCGCCGGCAGCCCGTCCGACTTTTAACCAGACGACTGCGCAACCAGCAGAAGAAAGGCTCGTGTCGTCCTGGCGCTACGAGACGAGAGACGGGAGTTTATTTTAGTAATGAGCTCTGTTCTTGCAGCTGGATGTTTGTGTTCGGCTAACACACTGGAGGCGGCAACGCGCTAACTCTGGAGATGTTGCCGGTTTCTTCAGTGTGTTTGCACTTTGCCTGTGGCAGCCTCGGCAGCGGTTTTGTTGACTGGATGCCTCGCGCACAGCACGGGAATCGAAATAATCACAATAAGGGGAGAAAAAAATGTGCGGATGGTCAAATATTGTTAAATATATATCAGGGAAATGCTAGATAGATTAACCTTAACATTAGCTTTCACTAGCCGCTTCTTTGACTGCTACTTCTGGTGACCAGACGACCCATTTTAACCTGAAGCAAAAAAAAGTGTCATACGATAACCCCCAAAAAAAGAATTTAACTGTTAAATTCCTTGCTATTTACTTTCACGTTTACGCCATACCGGACATTAAGCTACTTCCTGCTTCTGTGTCTTAAGAATCATGGGAAATGTAGTCCTAATGCTCTGGTCGCTGGTTAGACCCAACGCAAGCCGAGCTTTTCTGCCGGCGTATTTCTAATGTTGCAATGTGGGAACGGCGTGAGGTAAATGGCACGGCTAGCTTTAAATAGCTGCCGGGCATTGATTCAGCTAGGATAGCATTTAGCATTAGCCAAAGTCATATCATGACTAGCGCTTTGTTATAAATTGTTCCATTGTACATTTGATTTTCAGCAAAATTTGATTTTCCCGGTTTTTAATTTTGAAAATCTGGTCAACCTACTGTTACTCTATCTTTTTGTGGTTCAAAGGGGAAGTCAACCCAGATTTTTCTTTTTGATAATAATATCTTCAATGCAGTCCCACTGGTCGTAATATGGTATTGTGGTTAATATTGCGTTAGTGGAATATGAGTTAAGAAGCAAAATCCAGCCGTTTTTATCCATCTCAGGGGACGGCCATTTTGCCCTTGAAGATGACATCAATGTGATGTCATCTTCAGTCGACAGCAAGTGAAAAAAACAAACAAACATTTATTAAATTTTTTTAATTTATTTGTTTTTTTAAAAAAAAAAAAGGAGAGCAATGATGATGTCAAATCGAATGAACAATACTGAGCTCTCCTGAGAAAAAAAAAAAAAAAGGCCGCCCCCTGAGATGGATAAAAATCGCTGGATTTTGCTTCATAACTCTTATTCCACAAATGTAATATTAATCAGAATGTCATGTTTAAACTAGTGAGGTCACATATAACATATTATTGTCAAAAAATGCTTAAGGTTGATTTCCACTTTGATAAAAGTGATCAACTACAATGGAGTGTAGTGCAGCCTCAAAAGACTGCGCAAGCTCACCATGCAACATCACACAGTCCAGTCCAATGTGTTTATTTCTGTTGTCATTGTGAGCATCAACATCCTTGAACCAACGCGTGTTAAATTTAGGCCAGCAGGAGTGCACAGTGAGATAAAATGGAGCAGGAGGAGAGCACGTCGCTATCAGCGGGAGCTCGCCAAGGGAGGAGACGAACATGAATGATGCAACACTGCACCATTCTTTGTTCTTCCCTTTCTTCCTTTTTTGCCCCATCTTCTTGTTGGAGGCGTTCTACGCGCTCGCATTCCCGTCACGAACCACTAACCCCAATTTGACCCAAATTCAATCGTAAACCTCATTTGAACTTATCATAACCTGCCATCGCAGACCTTCCGGCTGGTCGGAACCACTGCTAGGCAAGTTCTAACTCCAACTAGAAGAGATGATATTTGTGCTGTAGTAGCTTCACTGCACTTGCGTCCTATAAAAAATATGAATTGAATTTCAAATCCTCCTCCTTGCATCCGTAGAACTATAATGGCGAGTCACAATCGTACCTTTACGAGCTTGTGGTGCCTTATAAACCTAGAAGAACTCTACGCTTCTACAACTTACAATTACTTGTTGTTCCAAATTTATTCTTAAGTGAGCTGAAGCCCTCTCTCTATTCACTTTTCCACCCTGTGACAACGAGGCGCTCTAATGCAGCCATGCAAGCACGAAGCCCCAGTGCACACACTGTCAAGTCGGGCTTTTAAAAATAAACCCAAAAATCTGCCCTACTCACTCTTTCTTGAGTTCTCTGTGAGGTGCATGCACTCACAGCAGACAACGTGGCACTCTAAAGAAGCCACTACAATTTGAAGGCTCTGTCCACACAATTGCTGACAAATCAGACTTAAAAAAAAAAACGCCTTCCTCTCCCTTACAGCTTTCTCTGCTTGATGTGCGCACACACGGAAGACAATGAGGCACTCTAAAGCAGCCACGCCAGCACGACGCCCCAGCGCACACACTGTCAAGTCAGGCTTTAAATTTTTTTTTTTAAAATTATTACATTTTTCTCTGCTTGATTTGCGCACGCACACAGCAGATAACGAGGCACTCTAAAGCAGCCACACCAGCACGAAGCTTCTGTTCATATGCTGTCTTTCAAGTCGGGCTTTAAAAAATAAGATATGATATCTGCCTACCTTGCTCTTTCGTCTTCCTCTGTGTGAGGTGCATGCACCCATTGCAGACAACGAGGCGCTCTAATGGACTGATCTGAATGGAAAATGAATTTTCAGGATTTGGGCTTAGCTTGTTATAAATAGAATTATTTATAAGTAATAAGTTAGTTTGTGTTATTTAAAAGGACTTGTTTGACTTTGTTGTTTGTGTCCTTTTGACTCCCAAGGCCGACCCACACGCCTTCCGCCTTAACCACCTCTTCCTAACACACCTCAAAAGTAAGAATAGCGATGTGTCACATCAGGTCAGCATTGCCCGCCTCCCTCGTTTCCTCCGCCATCACACTCCCCCCCAAAAAAAAAGCCCGTCGAGGGCCGAGAATGAAAGGATGCCAGCAGCCATAAAGATGACGGATGCGCGGGGCGGCTGGCGGCTGTTTTACGACCCGCGGCGGCACTTCATTAAAGTGCGAATGAAATTGATGGGCGGCCATAATTGACCTCTGGAAAGCTCGACGCTCGTCTCGCACGCCAACTATTAAGGGGAACTTCTTCTTTCTATCTGTTTGACAACTACACTGATGGATTCGCTTTTGAGGGCGGAAGAGCAACAGATGGAGAATATTAATAGGCGGGAGGTGACATTTATTCATGTTTTTTTCTCCTAAAGGATGTAAATAGAATTAATCATTTGCATGGTTAAAAGTGCTGGGGTCAAGTTTAGGTAAACAGACTAAAAGTCTGAAAACAAATTCATAGATGACGAGATAGGAGACATATCATCTAGTCCAAAGCAAAACATCTTTTTTACCGTTACTAAATAATTGTGGTAAGACTAGATTTTTGTGTAATAAAGATACTGTATGGGATATAATAAGATTTTTTTTTTTTCTTGAGAGATTGACATCTGCAGAATACATTTAATGAGTAGGACTTTTTTTTTTCTTTACTTGGCTAGACCATTTTGTGAACACCATTGTCATTGTTATTGTTGTTTTTTTTGGCTGGCACAGCAGGACCCAGAGGAAGGTGTCGCAATGTTTTATGATGAAGGCAATCGCTGTCTTTATTTTCCTTCCTCGCAACAATGAATCACCTTTTTGGGACTCTCCCAAGTTTTGCAATCGCGTGTATGAAGATTGGAATTGTCAGGGGTCTCCAAACATGACCCTCCCAAAACTGGCTTTGGAAAGTTCGAAAAAATTCATTTACAAAAATTGGTGGACGTGTCCATCATGACGGGACGCATGAAAAAGTCTCAGGGGCCTATGCCTGAAATAGAACAGGAAGTCAGCCATTTTGGTTTGAAGCAGCCATTTTGGATGAATATCAAACTTTTACAAGGGAATTCGGCCAATCGGATGCAAGTGTGCTACTACTGAGCATTATAGTTCAGGAAAATTAACAAAATAACAATTTAAAATTGATAAAGCATTTTCATCAACAAAATAAAAGCGATAATGTGTTTAAAAATGATAACTAACAAACGTATTACTTTGATTAAGTAAAACTCAGTCAAGTCAGAAAATTTTCTTTGTAATATGTTGTATGCGCACCTACTAATTATAAGTATTCTAATTAACTCTTTGACTGCCAGACGTTTTCAGAAAAGGGATGCCGTGGGTGCCAGCCGATTTAAGCATTTTTGACTGATCTTTCAAGGTCCACAGAAAATGATGTGTTTGGACTATGGAAACACACATACTACCAAATGAAAGATTGGACTCTCATCTTTCATCAGAAAAAAAAAGTTTGTTTCTACCTTATTCCGTTTTTCAGTAATCAACAATAGAAAATGGTTAGTTTCACCGCTGTTTTGAAACAAACGTCTTTTAACGTCTTTGGCACTCCTCCCTAGGATTTTACTAAACGTTATTTAACGTTTTTGGCAGTCAAAGAGATAACATTGTGTTTGTGGAACGTGGGTTAAGCAGCAAAATCCATTCTTTTTTTAGCCATATCGGGGCGGCCATTTTGATACTTCCTGTCGACTGAAAATGCCATCACAGTAGCTCAGGTAACAGCCAATCACGGCTCAGTTTTCTGTGATTGGTCATGTGACGTTCGCAAGCTGAGCTGTGGTTGGTCATGTGACGTTCGCAAGCTGAGCTGTGGTTGGTCGTGATTAAGCCGTGAGCAAGAGTGATGTCATTTTCAGTCGACAGCAAGTGACAAAATGGCCGACCCCCTGAGATGGCTAAAAATGAAAACTTAAAACATAGAATCTTCAAAAACATAAAAACTAACCAACCGGTTTTAAAAATGAACAAAATCTAGCTGAATTAAAAAAATTTGCATCAAAAAATTGACAAAAACTATGAAAATGAAAAATGCCAAACTATTCCAACCTTGGTCACGCAGCAGTCAAGCATTCTGTTTGTTTTGCGTCTTTTGTGTGCCCTCTCATGATTATTTGCCTTGCTCACACACCACCGCTGCTGTTGCTGTCCTGGTGAATAAAACATGAGGCGTGTTGCATTCATGCCGGGTGACAGGTCGCCACCATTGATGTCTGCTCAGCCTGACATTTGCTAAGCAGCCGCTCGCCGTCTCGCCGCCGCCGGCAAGGCGAAGGATTGTTTGTTATCCTTTTTTTTTTTTTGTTTGTCGCCTCGCCTTCTCATTGTCACCGGCACGCCGACATCGTTAGGAAAACCAAAGTCATGTTTTCGTCGATGGGTACCAGCACTCTCGTGCTGCCGGGGCCGAAACAAGTCGGGCGGTTGCCGTGGCGATGGTGCCGCGCCATCATTTCCGGTGGGGATGCCTAAACAATCGGACAGTGTACAATTGATTGCTTGAGAAAAAAAAGATGATACCAGCTGTAATATGTCTGCCAGGCCCGTAGTTGGCATCCATGTGTCATCCTTTTTTTTCCTTTTTTTTTATGTCAAGAAAAGCCTACTAGAACATCTTTATTTAGGTTGTTTTGAAGGCACTTTAAATAATGGAAAGTATGTGCTGACTTCCATTTCACTACTCACCATAATTATACAAGGGTGTGAACACTATTGCAACTCATCTCAGTTGTTACTTGACTTATCTAAAATATTTCCGTATGCTTTGAATTGAGCACATTAATGGTGGCAAAAGTGAATAAAGCTAAATTGTGATTTTTTTTAAAATAGATTTTCAGTTAAAACAGTCTCAAAACTCATAAATGAAAGATTTCAGGTTTATGGCTAATTAGCGCTGCAGCGAGGATCCGTGTTTGTGTGTGTCATCCGTCATGTCAACGCTCTTCTTCTTCATCCATTCTTAGCCTTTCTTGTCCCCCCCCCCCCACCCCCCCATCCTCCATATCATCAATCTGTGCGTTTGTTTTCCCCGCGGGTTCGGCCCCCACAAGGGCAAAAACAGCGTGTTTGTGTATGTGCACGTTCACGATAGAGACAGACTGCACGAGCGCGCACGTGGCATCGTTCCAAACCGCGGAGATCGCGTTGGGAGTGTCGGGGCGGCAGGCAATGATTCAAAGCGCTAACTGCTAACCGCTAACTGCTAACAACATGGCAGCCAGGCATGAGCGCAAAAATTAAAACTAAACATTGAGTTGGATTTTAATATTTAATCTGTTGGGTTTACGTGACAAGGTTTTGTTAATGAGCATCAGTAAACTGATAGTTGTTAGCTGGCTAATATAACTAAAAACTGATAGTGGTGGCTAACAAGCTAACGCAACTTAGCTAATGCTCGCTATCAAACTTCTGGGTCGCGTAAAAAAAAAAAAATACATCTTAAAATCAGTTCTGTAACCTCTTTTTGTGTGTGTTAGATTAAAACCACAAAATAATCAGCCACATTTTTTTGTTTTTGATCTTCGCTTGCCAATAGAAATGGAAATAGCAAATAAAGCAGATTTGTTAGCTGTCGAAAGGAAGACAAACAAAGACGTTTGTCGTCGGGCAAAGTGCTGATGGCGTTAGTATCGGGAAAATAGAATCAAGCGCGTCCAGATATTTATGGCGGGATATTTTTGCTTATTGACAGAGGCATAAAACGCGCGATGCACAGCACAGCAATAAAACGGAGCGGTCGCAGATCGATGCGGTGACGCCAAAGGCTTTGTTGTTTGTCTGCAACTTCCTGTGACAAAATTGCAGTTTGAAGCATCATTGTCTTTCGTGATGGGTGGTTCCCACGCAATGTTTTCAGTGACTTCATTGCAATTAAGAAATTTTAAATATAGGTTGTGCTCATGTATTAAAAAAGAAATGTAAAAAAAAAAAAAAAATCGCATTTTAAATGAAAAACAGGCAAGGTAAAAAAAAAAAGTTTTAAAAAATTTTAATAAAAAAAATCGGGCAAAACAGATACACAAATTGTGAAAAATTGCAATAAGACTACGTTGTAAATGTAATAATAATAAAAGGAAACACATTATTAATGAATTAAACAAAAGAAACAATTGCAGCTACAACAATGCATTTTAAATTTAAAATGGAAACAACAAAAAAAGTGTTTTAAGAAAAGTACTATTTAAAAAAAAATTGCATGAAAAATGGACGTCCATGTTGGTGGTAAGACAGACTGTCTATAATTAGAAATGAGGAAACAGTCTTCATTTTTCCTATTAGTTGCCGTCCTGTAATGATGACTGCAAGCACAGTGCAGAACGCTCAATGCATGAAAAGCAAAACACTATTATCATGTATATTGGGTGGAAACTGAAAGAGGAATAAAATTATTTGTCCTCTTTGCGTGCTCCAAAACTTGAAGACAGATTTAATGTAAGAAAAAACACCTTTGCAAAAATGATTTTAATCTAACAGAGATCTCTGGACATCGTAACAGACTCCAATTCATCACTCAACAGGTGGAACTCAGAGCGCCGAATGTGTCTCTTCCGCGTGTAAAATGGCTTCTTATAGTTAAAACCGACCTCTGGGTACTTTTCCATGAGCGATGGCGAAAACAGAGTCAGGGGTGCGTGTTCGAAACAGATTCTGTTCTCAAGGACCAAATGTGTTTTCCCACAGAGAAGGAACTTCTAGACCAAATAATATGTCCCAGCTTAAGGTCAAATTATACTGAGTTCAACACTACTTGCTTGACACGTCTATAAAACCTTTCAACATGGTTAATATAAAGAATTAAGATGTTAATAATGTATAACAATGGTTAATATATGAAAATAAAGAATTTAAATGTTAATAATATCTAACAAAACATAAAACCAAAGTAAAATGTTTGAAGGATAAGACATTATTGCTATGGTGTGGGGTTGCTTTGGTACCTCAGAGCCTGGACGCATTTCAATCATTGACGGAAAAGGAATTTTGTTTATGATGATATTTGACATGATTTTTTTTACTTATTGTGCGTTGGCTGCCTTGGCGGAGGTCTCTTGTTCTCTCGTCTGAAAACCGGCTGTACTGTATGCGTCATCTCACACACGAAAAAATTAATAAATACAAAATAAAAAGATGCCAGCGGTAATTAAGCTTTTCCTTCGTCTCAGCTGTCATCTCTTCCCCTCCGTTGCTTCTGTGTGCTCGTTCGCCTCCGAAGGCATCAAACAAACAAACGAGTGGGGAGCAAGATGCATTGTGGGTCCTCCTCAAGGGCGCCCTTGACGTCTTCATGTCCCAACGTCGCACTCCTTGTCAAGTGTGTCGCAAGTGAAACAACACGTGTTTTCCAACGCGCTGACGAGAGTCGTCTTTGATGTTTACGAAACCCTACTCGAGCTTTCTTCAAAACGTAGCGTTAGCGTTAGCACGCTGTGACAGTCAACCAAGGCAGTAAATCGTTTGGATTTTTAGGTCAACAAATACATTCGGTTCACTAAGACACTAAATTTGAGATGAGACAGATGGGAGAGCGGACAGACGGGAAATGGACGACGCATCAAAGGACGGCCTTCCCTTTTTTTTTTTACCGCCATCTTCTCCGCCTCCGTCGGCAGAGCCTCAAAGTGAAAGTGACTTTCCAATTTACATGCGCATGATTAAAGCACAGCGCTAAGAGACCTCTGCCAAGGCTTAAGTGCGCGTCATCTGTCCAATTAACGTCCCGTCTACCAACTTAATTGCTACAATTATTGAAAAGTTTCATCCCGATGACCAAGAAATTCACAAATTGTTCTTACGACATTTTGGATCTGATACGGATATTTTTGACGTTTTGAAACCCCCCCTGGACATGTTTAGACTTACTCGTACATACTGCTGTCACTATCGAATATTTTTAGAATCGATTAATCGATTATTCAATCGATTCATCAGATTATTTTAATTTTGCATTAAAGTGTATTACAAAAACTTTTTTTTTTTACCTGATTATTGTTTATTAACTCATTCACTGCCATAAATTCATTTAAAAAAAGATTATTCAAAATTTGGGGCGACAGGCAATTCAATTTTTTCATTGTAATTAATCGCATGATTTTAATAGTTAACTCACGATTAATCACAAATTTTATATCTGTTATCTAAATGTACAATAAAAAAAATCTAGGGTTTCATACTCCTGTTAACAAAAGTAAAAATAAATAAATTTAACTAATAGAAATTGTTTAAAATTTTTTGGGACGTTTATAGCCGACAATGGCAATGAATGAAAAAAAAAGAAAAAAAAATTTGGGGCGTCAGGCGAAAAATTTGTAATCATAATTAATTGCATGACCTCACTAGTTAACTCACAATTAATCACACATTTTATATCTGTTCTAAATGTACAAAAAAAAAAATTCTAAGCTATGCTAAATTGGCTATGGAAACGCTTACATTGAAGCTAAATCCTGTTTGAATGTTTATGTAAACACGCACATTAAGCCGGACCATGACCTTTAACTCATCTTTAATGTTTTACGAAAACACATACGTTAGCGCCGTTAAAGCCTAACATGCAATGTTTACAACTCGTACGTGAAGTTTAATGAAAACGCTAAATCGCCGCCGCTGTTTACCAAACGTTTGTCATTTGGGCCAAACGGCGTGCTGGCTCATGTAGAGGAAGTTGAAGGGTCCTAAAAGGAGTCGCGTTCTCGGCCTCTGCGCACTCGCATAACTCACATTAACCATTCATGACTTAATTAGCGTGAAGTGAAACACTTTATTGCTCGGCCGGCGCACGTACGTGCGCGAGAGACGTTAAATCAAGGGGGGTGTTCAGCTGGGAAAGGTTTTTATAACCCCCCCCCTCCTCTCTTGTACTCTCATTCACACGCATACAGACGCACATTCACTAACTGGCATGCACTCACACACACATACTTTTGTCACTCATTCATTCACTCACTCACTCACTCTGTCTTTGTCGCACGAGCGCAATCACACTCACCTGCACTCAGCAATCTATCAGAGTGAATGAGCACACACAGCCTGGGCTGCAAGCCAAGTGCATCTCCCGTGAGTGCGTGTCGAGTGCCAGAAAATAAAATAAATAATAATAAAGAAGCTCCGTGCCTTTTTTCTTTTAATATTCCGCGCACGCCGCTTCACACTCAAAGGCGCTGAGGCGGACGTTTTGGGCGGCAAACGACCTGGCACCGTCGCATCGTCACACCGTCACGTCAAGCGTCACGTCAAGGACATGCTTACGGGACGTTTTATTAGGTCCAGCAACTTCCAAAGACATCAAGAGAGGAATTCATGTTGGGCGGTGAACCGTCTTCGACTTCAGAACCCAGCAGATGAAATTTGTCAATTTTTATTAAATATAAAAATGTTGCCACTCCCACCTCAAGTTTCCTCTCAAACTTAACATAAAATAAACATGTTGTGTAGTTAAAACAACCGCATAGCTAACCTTTAGTCCGCTAGCTTAATGCTAATAGGCGACGATTAGGACCGATAACCCTTTAAGCAGTGTATATTTGAATACAAATGATGTTGGGAGGCTAGAACTGATTAAATGAGACGATTTTTTTGCCACTCTCACATAGCTAACCTTTAGGCCGCTAACTTAATGCTAATAGGCGACGATTAGCGTCGATAACCCTTCAGACGGTGGATATTTGAACACAAATGATGTTGGGTGGCTAGAACAGATTAAACAAGATGATTTTTTGCCTCTCTCACTTAGCTAACCTTTAGTCCGCTAGCTTAATGCTAATAGGCGACGATTAGGACCGATAACCCTTTAAGCAGTGTATATTTGAATACAAATGATGTTGGGAGGCTAGAACTGATTAAATGAGACGATTTTTTTGCCACTCTCACGTAGCTAACCTTTAGGCCGCTAACTTAATGCTAATAGGCGACGATTAGCGTCGATAACCCTTCAGACGGTGGATATTTGAACACAAATGATGTTGGGAGGCTAGAACAGATTAAACAAGGTGATTTTTTGCCTCTCTCACATAGCTGACCTTTAGTCTACTAGCTTAATGCTAATAGGCGACGATTAGCGTCGATAACCCTATAAGCAGTGGATATTTCAACACAAATGATGTTGGGAGGCTAGAACAGATTAAATGAGACGATTTTTTTGCCACTCTCACATAGCTAACCTTTAGGCCGCTAGCTTCATGCTAATAGGCGACGATTAGCGTCGATAACCCTTCAGACGGTGGATATTTGAACACAAATGATGTTGGGTGGCTAGAACAGATTAGACAAGATCTTCATTTCAACCACTGCACTTTAATTGCCATAACATTTATGCTAATACGTTAGCATTAAATTAGCAAGCTTTTGTTAGAGTAAAGAATAAAATGTGGTTAATATTTTTGCTGTTTGAATATACAGTGTTGAATTGGCTTGATTAATGCGTCCGTTTTTCAGTCAATTTCAACTGTGAGTGATGAATTATTTGTTATTTAGAGAGGGAAAAAGTCATCATTCATGTTTATGAGATAGCGGTTTGAGAAGATGCATCTCAATTTTTCCATGTCAAATATCTTTATTTGTGTGCGCTTCCTGCGTGTAAAGCATCTTTTATTCCCTTCGCAATGGCGTTGATTTGCGCCCTCCAGGCCGCGCCGGCGCTTATTTCTTCAGAGCGACGACAAATCAAACGTTTTGAGCCCGAGGCGGTCGCCTGGCAGGACGTGATGAACGTCATTTGTTTGCGCGCATCCCCTCAAGTTATTTACTTTTAATCCCGCTGCGGAATTCTCCACTGTTTCCCGATGATTACTGTTCAGCTTCTCCGCCAGCGGAGGTGATTTTTTTTATTATTATTATGTTGCTCCTCTCGTGTTTATCGCATTAAAAGTGTCACGCTGGGGCGACGCGGTGAAGACATTAGGTCGACATTATGAGTCCGGTCATCAGTCGCAATGCACAACACAGCAATTACCGTTGGCTTTTATTGAGAAAAATGACTTGGTTTCAGGCCAGGCGTGATGGAAGGATCACAGTCAATAATATCTCAACAGGCAAGTGGAGACACAAAAAGTACGTTCAGGACAAAATCATCGGGCGTGAATGAAATAATCTTCATTGTAGGGATGGAGCCGATATTGAAAAAAAGGTCAAGCTAAAACCATTTTAATCTCGCGAAACTTTATTTATTTATAAAATTAATTTCAATTTTCAGTTAAATTTAGAAGAGAAGATGGTGACCCTGAGCAAATAAATGTGGAACTGAGTTCCCTGATTTTTTTTTTTTTAATTTAAAATGAAGTATATAATATATATAACAAGATATGAAAAAAAAAATTCTCTATCGCTAATTAATTTTCATTGAAAACGCTAAACGGTCTTTAATGTTTATCTAAAAAAAAAAAAAAAAAAGTGCATTAGGTTTGTCAAATACTGTTTATCGTTCTTTAAAGGCCAAATCGTTTTGGATGTTTATGAAAACGTGAGGTGTGTAAAAACTCGAAATCGACTTTGAAGCAAAAACGTCATTTATAGTCTCCGGTGTTTCTAAAAAAAAAAAAAAAAAAGTATAGAAGATGTTAACTTGTCTGCAGTTTAGAAAAACACGTACACAAGGCACTTTAATATTTACTGACCTACTTTTGCTGTTTACGAAAACACGTACGTTCCATTTGTTCAACCCTGTATTGTCTATAATTCTTTATGAAAACACGTACGTTACGCTTGTTTAATATGTGTAAAAAAAAGTAAGCCAAGTTTTTGGATGTTGTGAGAAAAAGTGTCGATTGAAGACGGTTATGAAAATCTCCCCCCCCCCACCCCTACTTATTGTAAGAAGTGTTGCAGATGTTTGCAGGATAGCGAGGCCAGACGGTCACACGTCAGGCCTCAGACGTTTTCATCCTTCAGTCAAAACGAGATAACAGATGAAAAACAGCCGGCGAGGATTAGAAATGTATCCGCTCTCCTGGGGAAAATGATCAAAGTCGGGATATGGTGACGAGGGAACGCAATCTGCATCGGCACGGCTTCTTAGTCCCCCCCTCTTCCTCTCTTCCTGCTTTTATTGGACGTAAGGATAAACGTTGCCACCAAAAATCAAACCTGAAATCGTCTTTTTTTTAAATGAAATTCAAGCAAAACTACATTCATATCTGATTGTATCTGATCAATGGCACTGAGGTCGTAATTTACAATTATTGGAGAGTACAGTGTCCTACATGTGCCAACAATCTCCCATATGTCTCTTTTGCATGTTATTGCCCCAAAAATTACACCAAAGGAGCTGCAGGAATTGCTGGCAAGTCGTTTGTGTCCTATATGTGACAGCAATCTGCCCAACATCTGGGAAGTTACAAAAAGTGTGCTGCAGGGATTTTTTGGCAGGTTGTGGCTGTTTCCTACATGTGCCAACAATCTCCCATATGTCTCTTTTGCATGTTATTGCCCCAAAAATTACACCAAAGGAGCTGCAGGAATTGCTGGCAAGTCGTTTGTGTCCTATATGTGACAGCAATCTGCCCAACATCTGGGAAGTTACAAAAAGTGTGCTGCAGGGATTTTTTGGCAGGTTGTGGCTGTTTCCTACATGTGCCAACAATCTCCCATATGTCTCTTTTGCATGTTATTGCCCCAAAAATTACACCAAAGGAGCTGCAGGAATTGCTGGCAAGTCGTTTGTGTCCTATATGTGACAGCAATCTGCCCAACATCTGGGAAGTTACAAAAAGTGTGCTGCAGGGATTTTTTGGCAGGTTGTGACTGTTTCCTACATGTGCCAACAATCTCCCATATGTCTCTTTTGCATGTTATTGCCCCAAAAATTACACCAAAGGAGCTGCAGGAATTGCTGGCAAGTCGTTTGTGTCCTATATGTGACAGCAATCTGCCCAACATCTGGGAAGTTACAAAAAGTGTGCTGCAGGGATTTTTTGGCAGGTTGTGGCTGTTTCCTACATGTGCCAACAATCTCCCATATGTCTCTTTTGCATGTTATTGCCCCAAAAATTACACCAAAGGAGCTGCAGGAATTGCTGGCAAGTCGTTTGTGTCCTATATGTGACAGCAATCTGCCCAACATCTGGGAAGTTACAAAAAGTGTGCTGCAGGGATTTTTTGGCAGGTTGTGGCTGTTTCCTACATGTGCCAACAATCTCCCATATGTCTCTTTTGCATGTTATTGCCCCAAAAATTACACCAAAGGAGCTGCAGGAATTGCTGGCAAGTCGTTTGTGTCCTATATGTGACAGCAATCTGCCCAACATCTGTCAAGTTACAAAAAGTGTGCTGCAGGGATTTTTTGGCAGGTTGTGGCTGTTTCCTACATGTGCCAACAATCTCCCATATGTCTCTTTTGCATGTTATTGCCCCAAAAATTACACCAAAGGAGCTGCAGGAATTGCTGGCAAGTCGTTTGTGTCCTATATGTGACAGCAATCTGCCCAACATCTGGGAAGTTACAAAAAGTGTGCTGCAGGGATTTTTTGGCAGGTTGTGGCTGTTTCCTACATGTGCCAACAATCTCCCATATGTCTCTTTTGCATGTTATTGCCCCAAAAATTACACCAAAGGAGCTGCAGGAATTGCTGGCAAGTCGTTTGTGTCCTATATGTGACAGCAATCTGCCCAACATCTGGGAAGTTACAAAAAGTGTGCTGCAGGGATTTTTTGGCAGGTTGTGGCTGTTTCCTACATGTGCCAACAATCTCCCATATGTCTCTTTTGCATGTTATTGCCCCAAAAATTACACCAAAGGAGCTGCAGGAATTGCTGGCAAGTCGTTTGTGTCCTATATGTGACAGCAATCTGCCCAACATCTGGGAAGTTACAAAAAGTGTGCTGCAGGAATTTTTGACTGTTTCCTACATGTAACAACAATCTCCAATATTTTTAGTAGTTGACTGAATGAGCTGGGTTCGTTTTTTTTTTTTTTGAGGTTATGTGACGGGATTTTGTGACTACAAATCTCCTTTATGTCTGGTCTATGAGCTAAGGGGTGAATTCAAACAAGTACTGGCTGTTAAACAAAATGACACAAAAAGTACAATAAAGAAGTTGCAGGATTTTCTGTACTGCATCCGCCCTAATTGGGACATCAATCTCCCCATATGTCCGTGAGGTTACTGAAGCCAGGATGTTCTTTCAAATGATGTGACACTCCAAAATAACAACTGGCCACGTTTTGATGTCTGGTCAGACAGCAACAATCAAACAAGGAGAACAAGATTGGTGTCCAATTGCATAAATTGGAAGAGTTGTTCTTGTGCTTGTTCATTTGTCCGTACAGGAAATTAACAGCCTCCTTCCTCCTCGCCAATTTTGCCCCCCCATCTAATTGGCCCGCATCACAGCACGTTGTTCCGGCCTTGGCCGACTCCATTATTACAACGGGGTTATTTTTTTTATGCAAAAGATTGGAAGGTTATTAATTCAGCTCCTACAACATGAGTGTGTTAAGACGGTACACCCGCTAACAAAAGATGCAGTCGTGATAAAAACACGCTGTCGACATGCAGGAATGATAAATAAATAAAAAGGATGGAAGAAATCCATCTCCTGCTCAAGGATGTTCTTTTTGTGTGTGTGAAGATAGCAGTTGTTTAAAGGCTGACAACCCCAGAAAAACGATGCTAAATTCAGGCTAAGTTAGCCTGTCTATGGCAATTGATATTATACATTAGCATTAAGCTAGCAAACTTTTATCAGATGTAAATACGGTTTGGTAGTGAAGCAGCTGATGAGCATGTACTGTAAATGCACACACAAAATAACGTCAAGGAGCTACAGGAATTTTTTTTGGGGGAAATGCAGGCTGTGTCCTACACATGACAACAATCTACCATATATCTGAGAGCGTCCTGAATGAGCTCCTTAACATGTAAATGTGAGTGAAAGCACTAAAGGAAATTCTAGCAAGTATTGAGCGATGGATGATGCAAAGCACAATTCCACATCGAATAAATGTATAAAAATCTTGATGCTTATTTTGTCATTTGACAGAAAAATAATCAGAGCTACCTGGAGTGTCGGCAGCTGTGCTGGTTAAAAAAAAAAACAAAAAAAAAAACAGCGGCCCGGGCAGGAAGGCGTGCGCTCGGAGAATTGAGCTTGATATCGTCTGAATGGCAACTAAATGCTCCGCCTGAGCACTTATCAGTCAGCAGATGCGCGACGCTTCCCCCTTCAAGCGCCTTTTAACGGCGCAATTGTGGAGGTGACTGGAGGAGCTCTTAAGCATGGAAGCGTGCACAAAAGATTACATTTCAAGTCGACATTGAGCTGGCATGGAGCAAGTTTAGGAGGGGGAAAAAAGACCAGGAAATAACCTTTAACTCTTAAGGCAAAATTTTTTTAAAAAAAATAGCAACAGGAAAGGAGCTCCAGGAATTTCTGGCAATTATTGGTTGTGTCCTACATGTAACAGCAATCTCCTTTATAAAGAGGTTACTGAAGAAATTCCGAAACATTTAAATGAGCACAAAACGTACACTAGAAGAGCACCTGCACTTGTAGCAGAATGCGTTATTAGAATATTTGACATGTTGTTAACTACTGAACGATCGCTAAATCAGCAGCAGGCTGTCACCGGAAGTGGAATGCGCTGCTTTTCAGAATAAGAGCAAAAATACAGGAAGTGAAATGTTAACTTTTTAATGCTTGTTTATTTATCAAAATAACAACTTTTTGTTTTTGCCTATTTGAAAAAATAATAATTTGCATTTCTGTAGTCTCCAGTATGAGTTTATGTGACAGGAATTTCTGGCAAGTACTGGCTTAGATGTGACAACAATCTCTCATATGTCTGGACTATGAGTAAAGGTTGCAAGACCTAACTAAGTGTTCCATTTTCTTCTTACTACTGTCAGATATACTTTTTTTCCCAGGTAATTATTTGCACAATTAAGAGTAAAAGTGCATCTTTGCCTTTGACGCCAACTTCCTGTTTGTTGCCAGGATGCTGCACCTGTCCCCCCCCCCCCCCCCCCGCTCACCATCATCTTGCCCTCCTCTCATCTCCTAATCCGCTTTTCTCCGCAACTCTGCTTTTCAATATCCCCCGGCTTGCCTCGGGCTTACTTTGCGTCCATCTTTTAACATCCCACCACCAGACCTCCTTCCTTTAATTCCTTCTTCATTCGTATTCATGAGAAGTCTTCCCCCCTCCTGACCAATCAGAGGGTTTGTTTCGTTGGAGGTACTTTACAGGAGATTTTTTTTTTTGGTCGCAGTTTCAAACGTGGGAATTATTGACATTTTTCCAGCATTTTTTTTTTTTTTGTCACTGTGGCAAAATTGGCACATTTTAGGGGCGGTACTGTATATGCAAATGAGCCAGACGTCAGCCCGCCCACATATAGGAATTAAAAAATTGTGATGTTCTTTTTTTTTTTTTTTTTCCTCAGGAAAGCTCAGTATTGTTCATTCGATTTGACATCATCATTGCGCTCCTTTTTTTAAAAAAAAACAAACAAATCAATTAAAAAAAATTTAATAAATGTTTTTTTTTTTTTTTAAATACATATATATATATATATATATATATATATATATATATATATATATATATATATATATTTTTTTTTTTTTTGTATGTGGGTGAGTATGTGTGTATTCATCAGTTCACCTAAAGCCCATTAAAAAAAATTCCATACTAATAATATAATATAATAATAAATTGCCAAATGCAGAAACATCAATGTAAGTTATCACGATGTAGTGGCTCTCGCTAACAGACAGAATTAAGTAACCGGAATTAGGTTAAAAAATTCTATATACGTAGACCATGTTTCTATAAATTTTGATAATTTTTATCAAAATTGTGATGTTCTAATGGGTTTCTGTTGTGGCCCGCCCCAGTTTGATCTAAACTGTATATTAGTGATACATTTAAAAGCTAAAATTGCAGATGACAAAATGAGTTTTTTTTTTTTATTTGCACCCTGGGGAGGTTTCAGCATCAAGTAGAACAAGAAAAGTGCAGTTGGCTAATTGAATGCAATTGACTTGTGTGGGCGACGTGTTGAGTGAGGCACAGCAGTAATGGTTGTCATCCGTAGATAAGAAACCAGTGCAAACAGGCCACGCCCACCTCTCCAGGCGCCCCGTTAGAAGGAACACCACTGACACGATGGGAGGAAAAGATAAAAAGACGATAAGAAGAGCATTCTAACTAATGATCACTGCGCAACATCATGATCTCGTTCAGCTTTATTTTTTATATTTAACGTACTGTAACTACATGTTCATTACATTTGACATCCATCTGCCCAACAAGACACCCAAATGTCCAAGCAGTCCCTCTCACGCTTTCTCTCGAACCTTCATACACTCCGATGAATGTCTTTACCGCCAGGTCCTCATTAGAAAGTCTGCCTATCGCTGTCACATTGTTTGTACACGAATGTAAATGATTGGAATTTGTCTTCTGTAGAGAAAGAACACACACGCATCACCTTCATCTTAGCACCTGCACCCAAATGCTGCGTTCGTGGCAATCCATCATCTCGGCCTGCCGTCACGTCCAATTACGAAGCCATTAGCCGCCACGCACGCACACGCGCGCGCAATGCTCTCGTTTCCATTCATAACTCTTTAAACAATTACGAGTGACATTCAGAAACAATCAGAAAGGAGATTGACACTTTTTAGTGATTCATTTCAATGTCCATTTGGGTGTGATTAAGTTAATTGAACATTAATGGTTTTAATCCCAAAACTATGGCGTAGCTAGCTGCCTTAGCATTTAAGCAACATCTTAAACAAAACCGCTTCAAAATCAGGCGTAGAAAAGATAATCAGTTTGACCTGGAAAAAAATTAATAGATGATTGGTTTAAAATGAAAACCAAACCAATCTGGGCTTTATTAGTCACGAAAGTTTACTGTAAAACTGATACAGTGTATATTTAAACACCAAAATGTTCAACCAAACCATATATCCCTTCTGAAAGCCCCGCTAGCTTAATGCTAACATGTAATGTGAAACACCATTAGCAGCTAGCAGGCAAACGGAAACTAGCATAGATATACTAAACCTCTACATTAGTGCATCTTAGTTTTTTTTTGTCACACCCTCCTAGGAAAAAAACAAACATTTTCCATCACCCAGACTCTCTGCTGAAACTAAAAAATTAAGTATAATTTGTCTATAAAAATGTAATCCCTTCAGAAGAAAGCTTAATGCTAACGTGTAATGTGAAACACCATTAGCAGCTAGCAGGCTAAAGGAAACCATATATCCCTTCTGAAAGCCCCGCTAGCTTAATGCTAAAATGTAATGTGAAACACCATTAGCAGCTAGCAGACTAAAGGAAACTAGCATAGATATACTAAACCTCTACATTAGTGCATCTTAGTTTTTTTTGTCACACCCTCCTAGGAAAAAAACAAACATTTTCCATCACCCAGACTCTCTGCTGAAACTAAAAAATTATGTATAATTTGTCTATAAAAATGTAATCCCTTCAGAAGAAAGCTTAATGCTAACGTGTAATGTGAAACAGCATTAGCAGCTAGCAGGCTAAAGGAAACCATATATCCCTTCTGAAAGCCCCGCTAGCTTAATGCTAACATGTAATGTGAAACACCATTAGCAGCTAGCAGGCTAAAGGAAACTAGCATAGATATACTAAACCTCTACATTAGTGCATCTTAGTTTTTTTTGTCACACTCTCCTAGGAAAAAAAACAAACATTTTCCATCACCCGGACTCTCTGCTGAAACTATATAAAAAATATATATATTTATTGTCTATAAAAATGTAATCAATTCAGAAGAAAGCTTAATGCTAACATGTAATGTGAAACAGCATTAGCAGCTAGCAGGCTAACGTAAATTAGCATTAGATGTTCTAAACCTCTACATCAGTGCTTCTTCATTATTTTCTCTTACAGGAAGAAGAAAACCTTTTGCGCCATTTCTCTGCTTGAACTATAAAAATATATTATTATAATTTGTCGATAGAATTGTGAGAAATACAAAAATGAAAGAAATCTCGATCAACATGCAACAAAGAAGAACTTTGAAGAGGGAAAGTCAACCCCATCATTTTCTTTACAATAATATTTCCCATGCGGCCCTTTAGTCTATTCTGATTATTGATTAATATTACATTCGTGGGATATCCACTCATTTTTATCCATCTCAGCGGGCGACCATTTTGCCACTTGCTGATGACATCACAATTCCACAAACGTAATATTAGTCCGAATGCCGTGTTTAGACAAGTGGGTTGACTTTGACGTTTTGGTGGACTTCCCATTTAATGTTGCTTTAAAAATCTGTAAAAAAAAAAAAAAAAAAAGTGGGTTCACTGTCCAAAAAATGGATGACATAAAATCTCATAACAAAAATGGCGGTGCAGTTGTCATCCGTCTTATCAGTCGAAATCAACCTGCTTCTTGCTCTGATCTCCAGAGAAGACCTCTGTAAAAAGACGAATATTAAAAACAGTCGCTATTGAATACGTTTTATTCATCTTGCGTGCAGATCATTCGGCATGACTTGGCGTGACACGGCCGTCACACAAACACTTGACGCTCCTTGCAATCATGGAAGGTGAAGAAAAAGCGGCAACAGCAGGAGGCGTGAGCATGAATAAAGATTACCTGCGCGGAGGAGAGAGCGAGAGAGAGAGAGAGAGAGAGAGTGAGTGCTGTTTTTATTTTTTTCCACTTCTTCTATGTGTAGAACTTATTACTCCCTGCTGGCTGCTTGTTGAAGATCAACTGCAATGCAGTAATTGCACCAACAATTTACTGCTCTCTATGCACCTCCCGAGTCGCGCCGCACTTGAAACATGCATTTAGCATCGGCACAGCATCGCTATGGAAAGGCGGAATGGACACAAATACCTCCGCCAGTATCACTATGCTACTACTACACCGCTATGCTAGCTTTCCGTATGCAATTATTGACAGTACTGACCTCTTGGTAGTCCCTAACATCTCTCACCGTCTGAAAAGTGTGTGTGGGGGTTGGGTTCAGCTCCTCAATTTTTATTTTAATCAGCGAAAAACTAGAAAAATAAGGTTGCTGCATGCTTTGAATGGGCAAAAGTGGTGCCCTCTAGTGGAGAAATTCAGTACAGTTAAGCAAAAAAAAAAAAAAAAAAAACTCAACTCATTCACTGCCATTTCTAGTGGAGAAATTCAGTACAGTTAAGCAAAAAAAAAAAAAACTTAACTCATTGACTGCCATTGACGGCTTTAGACGTCAAAATTCATTTGAACTATTTCTATTACTTTCACCCCCTTTTATTTTAATCAGCGAAAAACTAGAAAAATAAGGTTGCTGCATGCTTTGAATGGGCAAAAGTGGTGCCCTCTAGTGGAGAAATTCAGTACAGTTAAGCAAAAAAAAAAAAAAAAAAAAACTTAACTCATTCACTGCCATTGACGGCTTTAGACGTCAAAATTAATTTGAACTATTTCTATTAGTTTCACCCCCACCGCCCCCCACACACACACACACATTTGCTAACAAGAATATGAAAACTTAGGAAAAAAATGTATTGTACGTGTAGAACATATAACATATAAAATTCATGATTAATCTTGAGTTAACTAGTGAAGTCATGTGATTAATTACAATAAAAAAAATTAAGCGCCAGATGCCCCTAAAAAAAAAAGATTATTAAAAATTAAGGAGCGTCAGACTATCGATTTTTTAAATCGTAATTAATCGCATGACTTAGATAGTTAACTCACGATTAATCACAAATTTTACATCTGTTCTAAATGTACAATACAAACATAGGTTTTCATACTCTTGTTAACAAAAGGGGGAAAAATGTTTAACTAATAGAAATAGTTCAAATGAATTTTTGACGTCCATAGCCGTCAATGGCAGTAAATGAGTGAATTTGTTGCGATCGGGGGGCATATTGGTGGCATGGAACTATGTTGAAGGAAGAGATAAAAGAGATTTAAAAAAAATTGTGCTTTGTTGCCATCTTTTGGAATGTATAGGCAATTTTAAACCTTTTGATTTTCTCTATTTGTGGCAGGACCAAATTGATGTCAACATTAATTTGCAGGGAAAAAAATCTTCGTTTTTGTGTAGTGTTTTAGGCTAATTTAAAGACCAGAGATATCCTCTTAACAATGTTTTTTTTTAAAAACGAATCTCGCCTAGCAAATTCCACTTATATCCATTCATTACTTAAGTGTTCTTGTCTGTCTGAGTGCAGGATGACGCATAAAGGAAGGACAGCCAAATAAAAGGCTGAACGACCCTGTTAAGTGAATTCTAAATAAGTATGCATGTTTGAAGAGAATTGCTGAAAACGTGCAAAGTAATACTGTAGAGATTTAGCATTATGCTGCATGGCCTGCTTTAGAACGCCTCATTGTTGGCCGTGAGTGCTTGTAGGCGGGGGAGATCGAGGTTAGATACGAGGCTCCAGTCACGCGTCCATTTGGAAACGACCGTCTTTTCTTTACCCTTGTTAAAGAATTTCAAAATGGCTGCTGACGGCTTCGGCGGCCGAGCCTGGAACCAATTAGTGACCTCGTTAAGCGAGCGCACGCCGTCGCTCCTCCGCCCGGTTTCCAACGGCCCCTTTTAACCCTCGCTTTTGTCCTGGCTTGCTTATTTGCTTTTTCCCCTCGCCAATCAAACGAGTCCGTCGTCTCCTGAGCGGGGCGACGGGCCTGAGCGCCGGTTAAATGGGGTCGGGCCAAGGTTATGTTTGGAGTGCAGTGGGCGAGATGGAAGCGTCAAATAGCCGGGTGACGACCGCCTGGCCTGTTTTGCAACTTCAATTTGCCTGATTGCTCATTACCACGGTGAACACGGATGATAATTGTCATGTTTATTTTCAGTCTTGTTTAGTCCCTGTCATGTTTTCCTTGTGTGTTCCCATTGTCTTGTCATTTCCTGTTTTATTGTGAAAAGTCTGACTCCTCTCGTTTCAGGTCACTTGCCCTTCCTTGTGTGGTGTCTGTGTCAACCCTGATCCATGATTGTGTCCACCTTTCCCCATTACCCTCATGTGTCATCCAATCAGTGCCCTCAGCCAGGTGTGTCTTGTTATGTCATTAGTGTTGGTGTATTTAGTCGGTTGTCTCCCCCCTGTCTGTGTCGGTTCATTGTTGTTTTTGCTGTTGCCACTGTCGTAAGTCTTTCGCCACGTCACGCTGACCTTTGTGCCTTATCAGGATCCATGTCATGTTGTTAGTTTTGCCTAAGTTGTTTTGTCATGTTTAGCTTCATGTTTTGTTAGTTCAGTTTATTTTGTTCTTTTTGATTAGAAATTAAAACCTCTTTTTGGACTGCACCTCTGCCTTCCCGCATCTGGGTCCTAAAGCCCCCACCTTACTCACAATAGTATTTGACATTAGTACAGTAGAATGACCCCCGCTTTATTTCAGTTCATCGTTCGCACCCCTACTATGGATCATTTATAATGTTTGTAAACAAGGGCCAGGGTACTTTCTGGTGGCAGAAAAATGAGTGACTAGCACTAAAAACCACGACAACAAAAAATAAAATTCTTGTAAGGTGCAGATTTGCTAACCGCTAACTACCATGTGAAAATAAAAACATATATATATATATATATATATATATATATATACACAGATTAATGGCATTTCAATTAACTTAAGGGAAAATAGTTTTTCTATACAAGGAAATTTAATAATAATAATAATACATTTATTTTGTATAGCGCTTTTCAAGACACTCAAAGACGCTTCACAGAGAGTCCCAAAAAATCGAGAACAACGATAAAATCAGTACAAAAATGCTTTAAAAAGTCCAAAACAGTAATAAAATCAGTACAAAACTAAACATTCGTAATACTAAACAATTCGTTGAAAATTGTTTGTGGCACGAATTACCATTTTACAAATAGTACTAGTCACTAATGTGCGTTTTGATTTGTGGTTAGGGAAAAGGACATCGACAAACATTTGGAAATACGCTGCCCTCTATTGTTCGGAGTGTGCATTGCGGACATCAACGGCAAATCGACTTTGACATCTTTTCTTGTAAATTCTCTTGATCGTCGTCCACGTTTGTTCGGCAAATCTGCCGCCAGAATGAACGCAACTGCCCTTTTGTTTCTTTCCCCCCCCCCCCTCTGCGTCTCTGTCGTCATTTTGCAGAGTGGTTGCCGGTGGCGACGTGCTGTCACAACAGTTTAATGGCGACAAATGAGAAATGCGGCGCACTGAGTGGAGGGGAGGAAACATACGACGCACTACTTACTTATTGAGTCAATGCCTCGTGGCGGCTACGCCAGGCTACTTTTGAAAAAGGGCTTTTGCCTTGTCAGATGCACTGGGAAAGTCAAAGGCTTCGTATGACACCACAACACTGCGCAATAATGAAAAGATCAACCTTGCTTAGTTTTGCTTAACTCATTCACTGCCATTGACGGCTATAGACGTCAAAAATTCATTTGAACTATTTCTATTAGTTTCGCATTTTTTTCCACTTTTGTTAACAAGAGTATGAAAACCTAGAATTTTTTTACTGTACATTTAGAACAGATAAAAAATTTGTGATTAATCGTGAGTTAACTAGCGATTAATTAAAATAAAAAATTTGAATCGTCTCACACTCCTAATTTTTAATAGTCTTTTCTTCTTTTTTTATTAGGGACATACAATTTTTTATTGTAATTAATCACATAACTTCACTAGTTAACTCACTATTAATCACAAATTTTGTATCTGTTCTAAATGTACAGTAACATTTTTTCTATAGGTTTTCATACTCTTGTTAACAAAAGTAGAAAAAATATATAAAACCAATAAATACTTCAAATGAATTTTTGACGTCTATAGCCGTCAATGGCAGTGAATGAGTTAAGTTTAACCAAATTCAGTAGCGAATCCCGAAAAATGAAATCAGTCACAAAGGACAATCAGTTTTTTTATTATTATTATTATTATTGTGTAATCATTAAACAACAGAACGCAACATTCAAAACGTGTTTTGTTTGTGCGACTGTTCGTAAAAACGCCGACTTTCCCTGACAACGCGAGCTGATAAAGAGAAAAGGGAAGAAACTAAAATCCCAGTTGTTTGGACAGCGGTCCTCTTTCGCAATCGTGACTACAAAATCAGAAGCAGTCACTTTGTAAACAATAGAAATATTTTCTTCACAAAGGGATTGCGAAAGAGGTAAAAGCATTGACGCAACAAACTCGCTCTGAGAATTTAAAAACAAAGAAATTATGGGTCATGCACCGGGGGCCGCCACTGAGGACAATTTACTGTATCTTCAAGGACAAGCCCTGACAATGCCAGGTGACGTTTAATTTCACCTTCATTGCGCCGAGGGAGGAAACAGTCATAAGAACGGAGTGCCATCATTTTGACAACTTGACGCCCCGCGAATGAGAATTCCAATATGGCAATGGCGGGCGACTGTCAACCTGAGACGAGATCATTTTTTTCATCTCCACCCGTCGTGCGTTTGGTGATAAGTGGTGGACGCCCTGCTCAACCTAGCTGCTACTTTTTATTCACTCAGTGTAAAGCCCTTTTCACACTGCACTCACTCATTGTGAAAGAGCCACTCAGAAACGCAAAATTAAGTTTCCGGCGTGCCCTTATTTTGGAAGTCAATACCAGGAAGTAAAAACCGGGACATGATCTCGTTTTTATGATTGCAAAAGACAGCTCTGACTTTGCTCATTGTACATCACAAGCCTGTTGATTTGCAACAGACCACAAGTCACCCGACCACGGGGGTCGAGGGAGGCTGAGCTAGAGACCCGTGACGTATGTCTCGGGGCTAAGCCGGCAAGGAATGTCACGCCAGGAAGGAGCGGCCAGGACCATAAAGAAGTCCGTCCGACACTCACATGACTGCCAGTGAGAAACTGCCATCATAAAAATGTTTTTGTTTTATTTTTATTTTTTTACTGTACTGGAGGCAGTAGGACAGCAATAGTCGCTCTTCGCAGAGGATAAATATCTAGCAAAACCACTACTTATCCAGGGAGGGAAAAAAATCCTATGTCAATGTATCATCCTTATCTTCCTCCTCTGATGCAGATTCGTTCCATCTTGCCAGACTCTCATCTGTTGTATTATTAGTTCAAACGACTTCCTAATTCTTTCCGCATTACCCTCTCGTTCTTCTCGAGCCTGTCCATTCTGTTTTTCTTGTAGTGTGACAAATTTGGAACATTCCGAGCGTTTCAGAGCTTGCAAATGACTTGTGAATTTTGCCACGGCAGGAACTTGTACAGCGACTTACTTTGTCTGAGGAAAAGAATTTGCAAAGTAATGTAACCAGTCAAATACGATACCTTTGGGTTTTTTCCAATAATCGTCCAACTGATGAGGAGCTACACTGCTAAGAATATACTCACCTGAATTAAAATACTTTTCATGGCCATCAGCTGGAAATGTTTAACTTCCTGGTCTCTGCAGGTGTTTTTGCAGTTCAAACTATCTTATTGTCACCCAATTGTCTAAGTGAGGTGACCAGATTTTCAAAATGAAAAACTACTACAATAAATTCTCACCAAATGTAATAAGTAGGCAATCTTTGTCAACGGTGGGTGTTCGTGTGGAAGATGGCTCACATGCGGCGAATCCTATTCGTGTTATTACTTTAGCTAATGCTAATTGCTGTCTTGGTTGACAGTTCAACACTGTTTAGCTCAGCATTGTAACAAAATATGCTGCTAGAAAGCTCAGCTTGCGTTGGGTCCAACAGCAGCGACTACATTTCCCATGATTCTTAGACACAAAAACAGGAAGTAGTTCTAGTTCCGCTATGACGAAAACATGCTTGCTAGCAAGTAGATGAGAATGCAAACGGAATGTGACAATAAATAGGAAGGAATTTAACAGTAAAACTCACTTTTTTAATGTTTTGTTGTTTTTTTCTCCGTAAGAATTGCTATAACATCTGTGTGACTGACATAGATATAGCAAAAAAATAGGACGCCGGGTCGGGATTTGCGTAACATCGGGACAAAACAATGGGGTTAGCCAAAACTGAACCAAATTCTCATTATATTATTATTAAAAATAATTTCATTTTTCAACGAATTAGCCAACTTTAGCAGAGGTGGCTGGCATCCTGACAGAAGTTTAAGGTAAAAAAATAAATACTTTTTTTTGTGGTCAAAGTATGACATGCTATTTTTTTAAGAGATTGATGTTAAGCCACGCCCTCTCAGTCTTCCCGCCCGTCACAGGTCGAAAGATGATTCGCTCATAGCGGCTGGCAATCAACTTGGCCCCGCCATTTCCCGCGTAAGAGCCTGCTCATTATATTGTTATATTATTATTAAAAATAATTTATTTCTTTTTTTTTTTAACAATGTAGCGAATTTTAGCAGAGGTGCCTGGCATCCTAATGAGATGTTTGAGGTAAAAAAAAATACTTTTTTTTGTGGTCTAAGTATGACATGCTATTTTTTTAAGAGATTGACGTTAAGACACGCCCTCTCCGTCTTCCCGCCCGTCACAGGTCGAAAGGTGATTCGCTCGTTGCGGCTGGCAATCAACTTCGCCCCGCCTTTTCCTGCGTAAGAGCTTTCTCGGCTTGGGCTCCCAGGAGTGTGCTGCTGTTGCTTACTCTCTCCCCAGCTATGGACAACTTTAAGTCGGCGCTTTCTCTAGCGTCGTCTCGCTCGTGTGCTCCGGAGGTGGACGTCTAAGCGGATTATAAACCTGAACCGAGAGCTCCTTCCAACAACGGGGGAAAACATTTTTGTGGTCGTTTGACAGAAGGAAGCGGAGCAATATGCCTGTTTCAACTCTTTTGCCTTTTACAGCAACCCAAGCAAGTCGGAAGTCCGCCAGCCCGACCTCCTTCAGGTTGACGGAGAAATTTATCCTGCTTTTGGTGTTCAGCGCCTTCATTACGCTGTGTTTCGGGGCGATTTTCTTCCTGCCGGACTCGTCCAAGCTACTCAGCGGAGTTTTCTTCCATTCCTCTGCCGTGGAGACGAACACCCGTACCGGACTGGACGGTGGCGGCGGCGGAGGTCCTGGCGGCGGAGGCGAGTCCGGCTCGGCTGCAAGCGACGAGAAGGTCCTGGCCAAAATCAAGAAAGACCACGAAAAAGCCTTGCTGGAGGCCAAGGATACTCTACAAAAGCGTCCGGATGAGATCAAGCAGGACATTTTGAACGAGAAGGAGAAAGTTGCCAAGGAGAGTTTGGGTCAAGGTGGGAAGGCTGTCAATGATTTACCTTACGTCGAGTACCAGAGACCCCCGGGGGCCACTGGACACGAACCCCAGGACCCCACAACAAGGGAGCGGCGGGCGAAAATCAAGGAGGTAAGCGAAGGGAACTTCACGCCGAACCCCATGCAAAAATGTCACAAATTAACAGTACATATCGATTTACTTGAATTCACGTTTAACACGAGCCATGCCTGAATGTGTTAGACTATTTATTAGCATACCCCATTTGTTTCGGCATGAACATTATATCTCCAAGAACCATTTTAGGACCAGAATCAGACCGCCTGTTGTGCAGAGTCACATCCGCTGCTGAGCCGCTGCATGAATGACGCGTCTGGAGTGTCAAACTTGTGCCGTGGCCCGATTTTAAACGGATTACAACGAGATTGCTTGCTGCGGTGTCCACCGATACGCAGAATCGTGTCGATCTCATTAATCAATAATCTAACGGGTTCGATGTCCGGCTCCTTCCTTGCGGGCTTACGTGTGTGTGTGTGTCGTGTTTCACCATGATGGTGATAATATTGTGATGCAAAACCAGTTTGGAATTGCTGATCATATACATCTCTTGCCTTCTTGGTCTAAGGAAATTGCTTCCGTTTTAAAGAGACTTGTTCTAATAGATGGCTTGGGGAGGGTTGAGGCGATGTCAGAATTGTCAGTAATGTGCGTTTTTTTATATCAGTAATTGACTGTTTTGTTTTGTGCCTTTTGTGACCGTCAGAGCTTGGTTGACACCACATAACTGTTGGCAATATCATTCAGTTCGAGACATTTTTGAAGTTCCATTTCTGACGTTGAGATTTTGCGGCATAATTTGACATTTGTTGCCCTTCTATATTTATTGATAAAAGCTTATATTTTGTATGAGTAAATGCACTTGCACACTAGTATTCACTAAATGTTGACTCTTTAGAGTGCCTCGTTGTTGCGGCATGGGAAAAGCTTGGCGTTGGCATTTCTTGTTGTTGCCAAACTTGCCTCCTTTTTTTTTTTTTTTTTTTACGGCCCATTCAAGAAAGTTGTTTTTGGTTTTGCTATCTACTTGCCGTCTACCACTATCAAACTTTTGAAATCCCACTTATATTTCTTTGTATTTTTTTTACGTCAGTTGCGCACATCCATCTGGCGAAGGCATGACTTTTAAAGCAAGAGCAGCAGCAGCTACTCAGCTACTGAGGCGGCTGATGTTATCGTAAAGAGTAGCACAAAAGGTCTGGCTTAAGGCAGTGTTTTTTTTATACTGGTAAAATATTAATGAAGTAAAACCAACAACAACATAGCTTTTGGTTGGGGAGTCTATTTTTCATCAGCTGACAGATGCACTGCACTCTGCATACTGTATATGTGATACACTATATACGGACAAAAGTTTTGGGACAAAGCTCCAATTAGAGTTTCAAAAGTTCCAGAAATGTTTAAGGTTGGGAATGAACAGGAATTTTATGGAAATCACAGGAACTTTTTTTTTTTTTTTGAATAAATGTTATAAAACTAGGAAATAACAACATTTAAAGTTGGCTCTTAATTCCCACAAATCCTTAAGGAAAAAAAATCTTGCTATAAAAAAAATTGAAGTCACGTTTGGCGACGTAATTGCATGATAAAGCGAGTGAAATTGTCACAAATGGTGGAAATATTTTCATCTTCTTAAATTCTGCTCTTGGAAATTTTCTTATTCTTGGAGCTATTCTAAGATTTTTTTTGTCATTGAAGGAGCCGGATTAGTATTTATATTGTTCTTGATGTTCTGGATCAGCCCGGTTCATAAGAGCGCCCGCCGTCGGAATAAATCGCACGGAAAGGTCGCTCGGTTGCTGCGACCGGTCAGGCTGAATACGGGATTGGCCGCTGTTGGGGAAGGCATCGCATGACAAAATTGTCAGCAGGGCAATGGCGGCGTCAATAAACTCGGGTCGGCTCCATTGATTTGACACCTTTGCAAAAAGCTAGAAACCTGCTGCTCAAGAACTTGAACAAACACGTCGAGAGGACAAAAAGAACAGTAAATACAATTTTCACAGGCGACCAACTGATGTGTCAAAGCAGTAAACACGCAGCTTTTTCTTTTTATTGACTTTGTGCGGCTCCCGCTGGATCAAAATGGCAGCTGGCTAATTTGTACATAATGACACATGACGACAACGGATGGACGTTGGTCCGTTATCATCCCATTGATGAGCCTCAGTGTTCTCTAAGACGCTTGCAGTTGTCCCCCCTCCTTTTTTTTTTTTCTTTTTTTTTTTTTGGCAAGGTCATTTCCTCTTTTGGAATATGTGCCAGAAAAAGCTGAAGAAAAGTCAAATGCGCAGTTAACTCTTTGACTGCCAGGCGTTTTCAGAAAAGGGATGCCGTGGGTGCCAGCCGATTTTAAGCATTTTGACTGATCTTTCAAGGTCCATAGAAAATTATGTGTTTGGACTATGGAAACACACATTCTACCAAATGAAAGATTGGACTCTCATCTGTCATCAGAAAAAAAAGTTTGTTTCTACCTTATTCCGTTTTTCAGTAATCAACAATAGAAAATGGTTAGTTTCACCTCTGTTTTGAAACAAACGTCTTTTAACGTCTTTGGCACTCCTCCATAGGATTTTACTAAACGTTATTTAACGTTTTTGGCAGTCAAAGAGTTAAAGGGCAACTTAATAAGGTTTCATTGGTCTGTGTTTTAAAGTATTTTTTTAAATGAATTGATGGCATAAAGCTTTAGGAATAAAGGTTAGGTTGATAGATTTAGGGTAAGAGTTTAGGTTTGGTGATTGGGATTTTTCAGGGCCAATGCCGATTATTAGTAGTCAAGGAGGCTGATAACCGATATTTGAAACCAATATTCATTTTCACTAAAGAAGTCGGTGGAGAATTTTGGCGTCAACATTTTTTTGTTTTTTGTTGTAATGTCTTAAAGAATTATTGCTTATTGATCCATTTTTCAGACTTTTCAAAATATAAGACTTTTGTTTTTAATCTTACACAATAGACTATATTTAAAATTTCTGAAAAAAATAAAATAAAATAAAATTCAGGGCGCTACCAAGGTTATCAGTAAGTCTTAAAAAGTTCAATGAAAACTTGAACAAGTAAATACCGTAGCTCTGTATAGTTTCCTACAGTAAATCTTTTCCCCAAAATTTAAAAATACCTGAAATCTTAAACTTTCACATTTCTTTGTTTAAATGTCGAACGAAAACAAAGTGTTCAGATTTAGAAAGTTCCCAGGGTCAGCAGCATCTCTTATAAAGTTAACTGAACATTTTAATGAATGGTTCCCCGAGATTAAAATGGTTTTAGCTTGACCTTTAATTGGCCGTCAGATTTTGGAAAAAAAAGGACGATACGATATTCGTCAAAATGCCCATTAATCGGTTTGGCCGATTATCGGTCTATCCCTCATTAGCATTCGGGTTAAGAAAAGGCAAGGGTTCGGTTTAGGGGTTAGGGCTGGAGTTAAGCATTTGGTTTAGGAACTCTTATTGTTGGCTGTTCCTTTCCTTTAGAATGCGGGTGTCAAACATACGGCCCGCGGGCCAGATCAGGCTCGCAAAGGGGTTTAATCCGGCCCGCAGTTAGATACCATGATTTTACCGATCTGGCTCGCTTGGCGATATATTTTCCCTCCGTGCGTTTCCCTTGAGCTAATATGAGTTTGACACCCCTGCTTTAGAATATATGTGAGGTTAACTCTTTGACTGCCAGACGTTTTCAGAAAAGGGATGCCGTGGGTGCCAGCCGATTTAAGCATTTTGACTGATCTTTTGACTGATCTTTCAAGGTCCACAGAAAATTATGTGTTTGGACTATGGAAACACACATACTACCAAATGAAAGATTGGACTCTCATCTTTCATCAGGAAAAAAAAGTTGTTTCTACCTTATTCCGTTTTTGAGTAATCAACAATAGAAAATGGCTAGTTTCACCTCTGTTTTGAAACAAACGTCTTTTAACGTCTTTGGCACTCCTCCATAGGATTTTACTAAACGTTATTTAACGTTTTTGGCAGTCAAAGAGTTAAGGTTAGCCCAACGAAAACAAAGCCAATGTCTCAGTCAATCTTTTCATTTTGATCTTTGGTTCAAAAATAATGATGGATGATTGATTGCGTCACTGGGCTCTCACGAGCAACAATAGCTATTAGCTAATATGTCGTTGCGGTACCAACAACCACATCACTACAACAGTTCCCCATGGAAGCCTCAGGTTCTAGAAGCAAGACGGGTTTATCCACAGGGGGTTTTTTGGCTACATCTCAAGCTTTGACCTCAAGAGTATTTATCGCACTGTTGGTGGGTGATTCCTGGCGACCTCTCTGAGAAGGATAAACATCTTGTTTGTGAGGGAGTGTGAGGAATATACGCCGCCGATAAAGTGGGATAATGAAGGTGGACGTGGCCGAAGAGATGGCTTTTTTTTTTATCTGTTTCCAACTACCGGGAGTCGATTTAGGTTTCAGGCTGATTGCAAAGGAAAATAAACGCACGCCCTCAAGTCTAGTTACAGCTCAGCTTGGGCACTGTTTTAAAACTGCTGCACTGGCGAGTCTCACCGTTCATCGGAGGAACGCCGAGAGAGTTTCGATTAAGGTTATGGTTTTGGATTTAGGCTTCATGTAAGAGTTGGGGTTTGGATTGCGGTTGACATTAGCGCTAAGGTTCGAATCGGCAATTGAGTTGGCTTGATTGTGTGTGGCCCTTTCTACACGTGCACCGCGCCGTAACGCAATTGGCCACTTTGCTAACCTTTTAGAGCCTGAAATGGAATTTCTTTATCAGCCTAACCTGGCTGCGTCTAAGTCCTATTTCGGTATCGACCATTGAACTAATTACCTCTCCCGGACCTGCTTCTACCCTACGTGTGTGTGTGTGTGTGTGTCAGCTAGAGTTACTGCCGATCCCTGAAAATGCTCAGTTTAATCGTCTAATGGCTATATTAGCTGTAGTGTGACTTGCAAGCCGTATGAGGCCGCTGAGTGGCTTTACAAACATCGTAACCTACTGAATTGTATTGTGTGTGTGTGTGTGTATAACGTGTTACATAGAAACCTGATCCAGACTTTTACCCTTTTGTTCTGGTTTACAATCATCCCTCCCCATATCGTGTCTGATTATCATATCGCAGATTCTTCCAAGCAGACTGTTTACCGAAAGGCTGTCGGAAAAAAGTCCCTGACACAAAATGAAGGTTTTCTTTTAAGATTAGCTTTTAAGGTTAGCATCAGTGTTTATTTCTGTAAGAATATGCCAGTAATGAATATTGCTCTTAAATATATGGCTAGCCTGAGAGAAATGCCGCATCTAATCACATCAGTGCAGACTGTGACAGTAGTCATGAGTTGGGTCGCGGAAAGGCCCGGTGGTTGTTTACATTTGGGTGGTTGGTCTAAGTAGGTCTCGCCGTGGGAAAAAAAATGTCCCATTGCCGATATTCTGTGCGCCGCTTCCCCCTTGGCTCTGACGATGCCGCATGAGGAAATCTGAACTTCCCCCCCTGGTGACTGATGGGCTGATGTATTCTTGCATTGTTGTAACCTTTTGACTAGTTTAGCCAATAGCCTGAAGCGAGTTCCCGGCAACCGTACGCTGCCCGCCATCTCAACCACAACAGTTCTGCTCCCCCCTTGGCTTTGGTCACTGAGCATTGATTTAGAAAAGCCCAGAGCCGGCAAAATGAATTATATGCATTTAATGTTTGTGCTGTCGGTCAGAGGCTTCAAGCAAAAATGGCAAAACGAAAAGAGAAGTGCGTAAAAGCGTATGCTTGCGTAACCACATCACACATTTTTGAATACAAAGATACAAATCATATTTTGGTGGCTTATTTATTTAAACCTTGGCCTAAACTACTTGCATGCTTGGCAGGCATTCTCGCTAAACAAGCCAAACTTGAATACATTGATTTCTCCCTGACGTTTTCCCGAAAATTCCACAGTGTTTATATACGCGGATGTGAAAAAAATCTTTTCATAAACGTCATCGTTTCCAGCATCTTGAGCTCCCGTGCCTTGGGCTGAATTCGAGGCGTTTTGATGCACGAGGATGTCAGGTGATTTCCGTCCCGAACATTTAAGATTTAATGTTTTAAGTGCTCAAAGTGCTCTATTAAATTTAAATGGCACATTAGGGCGTCGTGTCAGCGCGTCTTTCCCCTCGCCCGTGCGAAAGCCGAGCGCCGATTTGAAATGGGCCAGCCGGCCCCGCATCCACTCACGGAAAATAAAGTAACGTGCTCAGATTTATTGTCAGATTAGCCACGCGAGAGGACTCCGCTTGAGATCGGAAGACGGCAACCCTTTCTGTGTATTCACATGACATTTAACTGATAGACTTTTATGCCTTTTTAAAATACTGGCTAATTGCAATGTCAATAAAGAGACATCAATACGCCTCCGCGCGTTCCCCGAAAGCTGCCACATTGAAGCTCAGTTTGCGGCTTTTGCTCTTGTTTTTACAGCCAGACATAAATTAGCGGAGGGGAATACGTTGCGAAATAACATCTGTGGCTATTCTTTCCATAGACGTTTTGTTATAAAAATATATTGCTTGCTCTGCGAAATGCAGAAAAACTCATTGTTTAAAAAAAAAAAAAAAAAGATAAGCATGATGAACGCCAAAAAACACAATTATGTATTTTTTATCCCTAATCATTTAGCAGGTTTTCCCTTAGACTTCTTTTTTTTTTTTTTTTATAAAGTTAGTCACAGCTTTTTGGTGGCTCAAATTCAGGTCATAGTCAATAATTGCAGTAAAATTTCTTGATAGATGTCTGGCATTCATTTAGATGGAAGTAGTCACTCGAACCCTCAGTGTTCAGTGATTTGAAATTTGAATTTACTGTACATCTTTAGAGCACAAACATGCATTGCTTTTGCATCATTAGAAGCCCATGACAGGGTTGTAGGGTTCTAAGCATCCCTCGAGTATCTGACAGTGATTTATGTCGACCGGGGGTGGGGGGTGGTTGTGGTTGTGGTGTGTGTGTGTGTGTGTGTGTGTGTGTGTGTGTGTGTGGGGGGGGGGGGTTACTCCGTGTGAACACAAGCATGTCAAATCCACGAGCCGAGGTCAACATGAATGACCGAGCCGCGTGCATTTGTCGAGGGAGGTGCCATTTGTCTTGTCTCCCTGGCGGCTAACACACGCGGCTAGCTCGTTAGCATTCAAGAGGATATTGATTGGATTATGCGTACCCCCGAACAGGGAATATGTTTGCGCGCGACGTACACGGAATCGGAGCAAACACAAATTCATATTTGCCTTGATTTGTTCCGACGTTAAGACTCGGGCTTTATGTCATTTGTCGTCTGGCGTTAGCATGCAAGTGTTGTGTTCATGGCTTGAAACCATGATTTGAAACCCTAGTTGTAAACCCCAACCAGGCCAGGAAACCCTTCTTTAAACCCCAATTCTATCTTTAAACTCTATTTTGGAACCCTTTACGCTGCCTTGAAACCCAAAACCTTCCACGAAACCGGATTTTGTGATTCCTGTGTTGTGATTTTTATCAACCTCATGTTAGCCGAAGCCCGTGCGGGCCACCTTTCAAAATCCAAAAGCCCCGACAGTGTGGATGTGCAATTCTCCAAGTCATTTTGTAGCAGCTGCCAGCCTTTTGCAATTTGGCACAAACTTTAGTTTGAGCACTCGAGCTGATTTTTGCTTCGAACCCTTCAGCGTCGCGCTCTGAAGGGGCAAGACCGACATTTGATGTGTACTGATGCAGGGAAATGCTAAAGGATATTCAATATCCCTGTTGTCCCAATCACACCGGGGGTCATGGCCGCTTGATTTTCTTTCTCCGAATCCAATCCGGTCTAATAGCGAGAGTCGGCGGCTGTCAATCACACAGGCAATTTATTTTTCAATCTGTCGTGCATGTGAGAGCTTCGCTTTTCCTTTTTCTGCCATTGCAAAGTGATCCTTGCATATTTTATTGGCTAAGAACCCGGGGATGGCGGGGTCTGAGTCACAAAAGCAAAAAAGTTCCTTTCTTGTTTTTTTTTTTAGTAATTAGCTCGGTGATTTATTAAAGTCGAACGCAATCGCGCGATCAGCAAACGGCGCGAGTTCGCCTCCGGGCGTGAACAGCACGCCGTGATGGAGAGCGCTGAAAAGTTGTAGCGCATTTGGACTTTCAGCTACTTGAAACGCATCCAAGCTTCTACGTTTTCAGGTCGTGGTACATTCTCTTTCGTTTTGTACGTTCTAAGCCACTTTCTTAAACTGAGAGACTCCTCTTTAAAATGGGCTCGGAGCCTCAGGATGCGTCCAAGTTTCTTCTTTTTTTTTTTTTTCCCTAGGAGAGCTCAGTATTGTTCATTCGATTTGACATCATCATTGCTCTCCTTTTTTTTTTTTAAAAAACAAACAAACAAATAAATTAAAAAAATTTAATATTTTTTTTTATTTTTATTTTTTTAAATATATATACATATATATACATATACGTGCGTCCAAGTTTCTGTTGTGTAAACTTTAATGCCCATCCACAATCAACATGAATTGGCCAAGATGATAATTGGGGCACTTGAGTGGCATTTCCGTGTCGTTGAGCATCAGATTCCAACGTTGGCAGGCCTTCGAAAGGGCGCACATGAAAGCACTTGCAGCGTTCAAGGGCCGACTTTTCTTCGCCCCGGCGCCGCCTGCCTTCATGCCAGAACCAGACTTGACCCGATGTGTCAGCTGCCGAGCTCGACTTCTACCTTCTCCTCTGAGATGCGCTTTGTGTTTTGTTTTTTTTTTGTGTTTCTTTTATTTCCCTCTTTTGTGTGCCGTGTTGTTGCGGCATGCCCACTTACCGTACAAGTAGAAAAAGTACACCAGCTAAATTATTTATTTGTGCGTGTATAATTGGTGCCGCAAATTATTCTCTGTGGTATATTGCCTGGTCACTCATTATATTTGGTTATTTGATATATTATAATTATATATTATTAATAATTCCATCCCATCCATCCATTTTCTTGACCGCTTTTCCTCACAAGGGTCGCGGGGGTTGCTGGAGCCTATCCCAGCTGGCTTCGGGCAGTCGGCGGAGTGCACCCTGAACTGGTTGCCAGCCAATCGCAGGGCACACAGAGACGAACAACCATACTCACAATCACACCTATGGACAATTTGGAGTGTCCGGTTAACCTGCCATGCACGTTTTTTGGAATGTGGGAGGAAACCGGAGTACCCGGTGAAAACCCACGCAACCACGTTATTAATAATAATATTATTATATATATATTATTATATTATATTATTAGAATATATATTATTATTAATAATTAACTCTTTCACTGCCACTGACGTTTAAAGACGTCAAGTAAAAACCTACGCTTCACTGCCAATGACGTCAAAAGACGTCATCCAATGATTTTTTTTTTTTTTGAAACGGGTAGAGGAAACCCTTCCGCATGTCTGGTGAAAGTTTCCAGTCTTGTCTCCTGTTGTGCCTAATGACTATTTTTGGCTCCTAGAGGGTAGCGATGACTCTCTTTTGACAAGATCGGGTGGGCGTCAGTAGAGGCGGAGCTAGAGCGTCGAGCAGGAGATGAGACTGGAAGACAAAGGAAAAATGGCGGCCGGTCGCGAGGAGCTCACACCCGAGACGTTTTTTTCAAAGACCAAAAGCATCGCTGAAAAAGCACATTGTTGACGACGATGATCATCATCGATGATGAAGATGAGGGTGGTGACTCCGTGGTTGAGAAGCATTGACGCGGCAGTAGAAGACGTTAGATGGAGCTAGATGGAGGAGGGAACGGGCAATGGCGAGCGTTTGCAAGCAGCTCTACACGTACAAGACGAAAGGCATCGACCAACGCTAAAAGAGTACATTGATGACGACGGTGATCATCCTCGATGATGATGAAGGTGAATCCGAGCTTGACGGCGAAATTGGAACCGCTGACGCGGCGGCTATGACGGTGTCGTAACGCGGAGCGCAACCGAGCACGCACAGGCGGACGTTCGATCGGACGACGGAGAGTGCCCCGAGTCCAATGCATATTCATCGGAGGAAGTGTGTACAGTCTGCTACTTGCTTTTTATTCCCCGGAAAAAAAGGCCGTCAAGAAAGTGTAACGTTTGCACGCAAAACGGACCAATGTGAAAGTGAAAGTAAACTGTTGTGCGAGTCCTGGCGTCTCCTTGCACGCAGGAGAGCGTTACAAAAGGAAAAACTGTATTTGAAACATCCACATAATTGTAAGTAGTACCACAGTTGCACACATTTGTAAATAGTTTGCGAAATTGTTTTGTCAAATTGTTACACTGTTGAATGGAAATAAACGCATTTTGCAATCAAAAACCACTTTTTCATTGATGGTGAAAGCGTTTTACAGAAGTAAAGCACTATTTAGGTGTTTGTGGCATCATTCATGGACAAAAAGAAGTGTACAATTCACTAGAGTGCATGAAATAACATTGTTTCACAAAAAGCTCTTTTTCTCCGTTTTTTGTTTCAAAAGAGAGAATTTCGGTGAAAGTAACCATTTTCTATTGTTGATTACTGAAGAACGGAATAAGGTAGAAACAAACTTTTTTTTTTTCTGATGAAAGCTGAGAGTCCAATCTTTCATTTGGTAGTATGTGTGTTTCCATAGTCCAAACACAACATTTTCTGTGGACCTTGAAAGATCACTCAAAATGCTTAAATCGGCTGGCAGTGGGGACAACCCGTTTCTGAAAACGTCTGGCAGTCAAAGAGTTAATTAATAAATAAATAAATAATGTTAAAATTAAATAACATTATTTATATTTTATTAATTATAATTATTGCATTGGTCACTGAAGTGTGTGTTATTCATGCAAAAATATGCTCGACATCTAAATTGACTTTAAAACATGGGAATTTCCATAATATGACCTTTTTAAATTGTATTTGAATATGAACGACCAAATTATACAGACACGGTCATAATGCCCACACGCCGGTATTTTGTGCCTAATACTGTACGTTTGTCAGAAACTTGATAAAATATTACTTTTTGAACGCAGCGTCTTAATTAGCCCGGAGTGGAGCGACTCTAATTCCGTCTACCCGGAGATGTGGCATAATGACTATATTATCACGCTTTTAACTGTCGGCCCCCATAAAATAATAGACAGTGACTAAGACGAGGTGGAGGTGCGTGAAATTGAAGGTCTGGGGGAAAAAAAGAAACGAGCTTGGTTGTGTGTGAGTGTGTTCGCTCCATTGCGACAGGACGAGTGTTTTGACAACGGGGACAAAGCTCACAGCCTTGACTGATGATGTAAGTGTATTGATCTTGTGTTGAAGTGATTGGATCAGCAAACAGTGGCGCAGTTAATGACGGGTCAACCACAGCTGACATCTAAGCTGCTATCGCTTATCGTAAACCGTTCAGGGTTTAGGACGGTCGTTTCCCCCCCAGAGGATCGGCCACGTGAGCTTGTGCTTGTCAGCAACGCCGGAGGACATAACGGTCGAACCGTTTTCAACTTTTCAGGGATTCGCCAAAGCGTCGACACTTTTGAGGCGTATGATACAATAGCTTCGTCTGACGATTGTCTACTAGCTTACTGCTAACATAAAATGTCAAACACTATACACAGGCTAAAATAAATAAGCATAGACCAAAACCAATGATCAAATATGCCATTTTTTGGTGTAATAATTCGATATGTATCACAACAGGTTCTAGCCACCTCTAATCGTCGAGTTTTGTCATGTATTGATTTCAATAGAATGTGACGTGCTTTTCCGTTCTCCGAGTGAGCGATGAGGCCGAGCCATGTGGACGGTCGGCGTAATGGCGGGAAAAAGATCAATGCGTCTTTCACTGCGTCTTCATTAGTTTGCCTTTTTGTCAAGTGGCCCGGGTCAAATCCAATCGGTCTGCTTCCTACATGCCGGACAAAGGTCACGTCAATACTTGGAATGTGTGGTCTGATACTGTAATGCAAAGCCATACACACACAATGTCACACAAAGTCAAACGCATTCCATTTTTCTTGTGAAAACACAATCAAAGGTTAAAGACACTCAGTTTTCATACATCGTTGGACAACGGGGACATTTTCAAAGGTGGTATCAGGAGAATGAAACAAATCCTAGAAGGGAGGAAATACCTTTTAAAAGACAAACAAATTGCAATAAACAGGGATGTGATTTTTCCGCTAATTCGCGGAATTCCGCTTTTTTTTTATCTCCCCCCCCCAAAAAAAATCCCGATTTTTTTTTTTTTTTTTTTTTTTTTGTAGTTCATTGTGACTCCGACAGATAACATCTTCTGCTATAACAAAGACATTTGTGGTATGCTCTAATATGAGTTACTTTTCATTTGGTCATGATACAATTATTTGTTCATGAAATTTGAACTCTTCAACATTATTTATGTGTTAACTTAGTAATCACATGAGTTAGATATGATGATATTCTCAGTGATAGTTTTTAAAAGCAAAGGCAATGTTTTTGAATGTGACTGATTTTGAGTTGACTAAAACTGCCATTTTATATGGGATAGTTCAATATGCATTGAAAATTTATGCTGTTGTTTTGTCTATGTCTTTGTCATGTGAGTGGACCGAGCTGGGTGCCAGCGGCCCCCAAGACCCCCGGCTAAATTTTCAGATAATTTCACTTTGGTCAAATCACATCCCTGAATAAATTATCTAACCAAGTATACAAATTTAAAATGCCAAAAATACATGAAATTGACTAAATTCGTTTAAAGTCACTAATTATAAGCATCGGTCGTCCTTCGCACTGACTTAGATCCATTTCCTCTATTGTACTTCTTAGCGAGATGAGTCCAATTTAATTAAAAGCACACCCAAAATGGCCACGCCGTTTGCTTTCTGGATGGCACCCAGACATCCGTGTCGAGCATTTATCGTAACATCTTTGTAGGCAATCATGGCGTCCCCGCCGGAGTCTCGCTAACTGCCAGAAGCTGTTTTGTTTTTCTGTTTTTTCCCCGCTGATGTATGGATTTATTTCTTTTCACCGCTTGTTTATTTCGTCCTCCTCCCCAGACAGCCATCAGCTAATATTGATCAGCGTGTAAACGTTGCGGCGCAGGTATCGCCCGGGCCTCGTGTCGATGCCGTTATCAGCGTCGTTAAACTGCAATCAGGACAGTTGGGATTTGAATAGTTTGGTTCCCGCTGTCGCGGCCGCCGCAGGATTGGCTCGTTAGAATGTTCGCAAAGTCTGACTTTGGGCATCTTTGACGGATGATTGCGCCGGCTAAATAGTGCCGCAGAATGCCGAAGCCAGTAATCCAAACTGTACCAGCGATTTACTGTATGTTCGTTTTGTACGCTTTCCTTTGGCCGTTTCTCCTTTTGGTGCTTTCTGGGTCTCATTTGACTCGCTGATCCGTTCTTTGGCTCCCCACGGTCTTCTTCGGTCCCGGTTTGGTGCCACCGTGGATGCGATTGGATGAATATCATTTATCAAAGTGAGGCCTGTCAACAAGACGAATACGTTCCACTGGCTGCTTCTGTTAAAAATGTGAAGAATGACTTTTAGAAGCTCCCATCGCCGTCGACTTTTTCCCCGGGTTCCACTCGGCTCTTTGACGGACAGTGCATGGACCCGGTTGGTTTGAATTGATTGATGATGGTGGGGAGGGTTTACTTTCCTCCTGCATAATTTGTTGTGTTTTTGGATTTAAAATGGCTCCACAAAGCTCCAAGTCTCAATAAAGTTGAGTATTGCCAGTAGTACTATTTGTACTTTAAAGTTGTTTGTGCAAAGCCGGTGATCTTTCACACGAGTCACACCGCTAATGGATCTTTTATTTTTATCCAGTGGATCTTTTATTTCCCGCCTGCGCACGCTCGTGCTTCACTTGGCCTCTTGTACGAGTGCACTCGGGCAAATTGTGTTCCCGGCGCGCAGAGCCAAGCATTCATTTTGCCGCCATTAGAGCCCAACGCGTGCTCCCACCTGGGTGAGCCCGTCCCCCTTATATTTGCGCTTTTCGAAGTCTAATTATGCAGAGAGGAGATGAGCAGGGGCGTCTGATTTGCATGTGGCACGGCGATGGCTAAAAGCGCACAGGTGCGGGATGATCCACGCGCAATTACCTGGAATAATTAAAAAGAAGACTCCTCGGATTGCGACCGGCGGTCGTTCCCGGTGAATTGGTCGCCGCTTTGTGCTGGCAGATGACGTGCATTGTGCTACTTTGACAAATGACACAGAATGACAGTTAATGTGCATCAAGTGCTGGTAGCGAAATCGGCGACAATAAACTTGTGCGAAGGATTTTTGTTGTTGTTTTTTGTTGGGTTTTTTTCTCTGGAGAGCTCAGTATTGTTCATTCGGTAATTTTACCGATTTGACATGTCATGATTGTTGTTGTTTTTTTTGCATCAGCTCCAATTTATTGACTGATTTATTGATTGATTGATTTTAAACCAAACATCATCCATCTGCTTTTTTTTCCCGCGGGTGATTTTCCTGACTCCACAACATCTCGTGTACTTTGATGACGCAACAGGAGGAAGATATTTAGATGATTTCCTTTTTAACCAGTTTGATCAAAGGGAATCTTTTAACGCGCTGCCCAAGTTCTCAGCATGTAGCGGCTTGTGAGGGGCTTGGACGAACATGAAGAAGTTTTTTTACGTGTAACAACAACATGCTATAATCCTTCGGAATGGAAAAATCACAGCTGAGCAGCCAGCGTTTTGCGATTTCATAAATGGTTGTATCAGCCTATGAAATAAATATTGTTAACTCTTTGACTGCCAGACGTTTTCAGAAAAGGGATGCCGTGGGTGCCAGCCGATTTTAAGCATTTTGACTGATCTTTCAAGGTCCACAGAAAATGTTGTGTTTGGACTATGGGAACACACATACTACCAAAGATTGGACTCTCATCTTTCATCAGAAAAAAAGAGTTTGTTTCTACCTTATTCCGTTTTTCAGTAATCAACAATAGAAAATGGTTAGTTTCACCTCTGTTTTGAAACAAACGTCTTTTAACGTCTTTGGCACTCCTCCCTAGGATTTCACTAAACGTTATTTAACGTTTTTGGCAGTCAAAGAGTTAAAGGATAGACATGATCAATCCAACTTATTGGTTGCTTTTGGTTCGTTAGTTTGCGATAAATGACGTTGTTGGTTGTCAGGATTATGTAAAAATGACACCCGATTGTCAACTTTCGAACTACTAAGGTCCAACAACATGCTGCTTGACCGCCTGACATCCAGACGGAGCACATTAGCTATTGTCAGTCACAAGTGTTCTCCCTTGAGACAAAGAACACGAGGATTACGTTTCAAGTTTCAAGTGGATAGATTGTTGTAACGAGAGCAGAAAAACAGGGTCAGTGGCCCGCCAACCTTTGCATAGCGGGTTAATGATCTGCCACGGTGGCCGTGTGTGCTTGTTTGTGCTGTACACACAGTGAGAAATCGCTCGGGACCAACTTCAGGTTCTCGCTTTCCCAAGAGAACGAGAGTGGGCCTCACTGGACGTTGGACTTGGACCAGTTAGCGCGTTTTAGCTTCCATGGCGCTGGAAAGAGGTTCCTGTCCTGGCAGATGTCGAAAGACTTGAAACAAAAACCCAGTCTTATCTTTTTCGAACCAGATGTCCAAATGGTATGTTTAGCAGATGGTTAGCTGTTGCCGTTAGCATCAACCAGTCAATTTTCAGTTTGTTTTGCAACACATTTTTTTGTAGGAAATCCAAAAATGTCTGTTCTGTTGTTCAAGTGCTTGCTTAGCATTTTTTTGTGTGTTTCCCTTGATGCAATGGAAAGGCAAAAAAAAATAAAAAAATCCCCAAGAAACAAGAGTGTGTTAAAAAGGACCATTTTGAGTAAAACTCAGCATCTCACATCTGATCAATAGGCTGACGGTCCTGGTGACTTCCCTTTCTGGGTCCAAATCGGGCTTGAATGTACTTAAGTCAACGGTGTCGGTGCCGAGCAACTTGCCACCTTTTTAGTGTATAGTCAATTAGCTCGTCTGAAATAGCAGCGCGGGTCCCAATAGCTGTGGCCAACCTGGAGAATCCTGAGCCGCTAATCCAATTAGCGCCAACATGTCGGGATGCCGACTGTGAATCCGATAACACGCAGGAGCGTTTAGCCATGCTAGCGCCGGCGCTTAAAATGACAGCCTCGCTACTCCTCTTCAAACATTGGATTCACGGCTTTTCGAGATTTCCTACTATAGGTTTCCTATACAGATGACCTTGAATGAATGTTGAACTCTAATTTTGTGAATCATTTGAGTCCAACTGTTGCCATCACAAAGCTTTTGAAAAGAGGTCAACTGCGGCTGAAATTGAAACACAAAAAGGAAAACAGTAAGAGTTGCTAAGGGGTGGAAGGTTTCTGTCTGGTAAATTTCCAGGGTAAGCCAAGGTCAAGAATTAAGGAAATATTCAAAAAAATTTCCATGTGAAACCGTCTTCCGCTAAACCTAGCATAGCAGTGCGCTACGATGAAACTATCAGGATATTTATTGTATTGCGACACATTCATTAGGGATATTTTCTTTATTACATTTTATGCAAAATTGTGCAAATTCTGGTATTGAATTAGTTGCCCGGATTACAGAAAATCCACATAACTGACGTATTGTACGTTGGTTTGGATGACGTTATTTGATCCATCCCAGAGGCATAATCTATTTGTCCATTTTTTTCCATGCTATACAAAGTGCAGTAGCTTGTTACTCTGGCCATTGTGGAGCTTCCCTTTCGACTCTGTTGTGCTTTTGTTAAAGAAGAAATTCCTGCGTCGGTGTACCTAATGAAGTGTCTGGCGGCTGCATTTGCCTTCTCAGCCGTCACACTTCAGATATCCAAGGCTAATTTGTTGACGCGCTCCGTACGCGTGTGGCGGCTGGAGGCCCGGAACGACTGAAGCGATCCCCGAGGGATCTCGCCGCTCTCGACCCTCCTCTCGTGTTGAGGGGCTGTAATTAGCAGCCTCGCTAGCTCTAATTAACGGGCTTAGGCTGGGAAGGACACTATCGCTGGCTGCCTATCTTCACGTGCGGGGGAGACGTTTGCTTATTTGTTAAAATGAAGACGGCGTGTCACTGTTGGTCGGAAGGCTATGCTCAGTTTTATACTTTTTTACAAATGGATTCTATTGGTCAGTATATGCTTAAAAGATTAAACAAAGAGTTGGAGTTTTTATTTAATTTTTTTTCCCATTTGAGTGAAAACGAATATTGGCTCTAAATATCGGTTATCAGCCTTCTTTTCTTTTTTTTTTCTTTTTTTCTTGAGAGCTCAGTATTGTTCATTCGGTAATTTTACCGATTTGACATGTCATCATCATTGCTCTCCATTTTTATTTTTTTTTAGTATGTGGGTGATTATGTGTATTCATTAGTTCACCTAAAACCTATTGAAAAAAAAAATCCCATACCGTTCACCTAAACCGAACACTTCCAGCCAGAGTCGTGAGGCCGTCAGGAGACCCGAGGAAGGACCAAAGTAAGGAAAGTGAAATCCAGCACCGACCAGACGCCACCAACCAGAGTCCTTCACCAACCCCAGAGACATCTAAATTTCGACAAATCAGGGAGACCTCAAGAGACCAAAGGGGAGAGACTGAGGAAAGGAAGGAAGGACAGACGAAGCAGAGTGATCAGCCTTCTTTTCTACTAATAATCGGTATCGATACCAGCCCAGAAAAAAAAACATCGCTCTATCTCTAGTAGTACAGATACTGTAAATATTGTGTCTCCATTTAAATGTACAGTATAATTAATAGTTAACTTCTTCAAATTGTCATGGAGATGTTAATTTAGTCCCTCCATGATATCATTTATTTATTTATTTATTCCTATTAAAGTATAGTTTAAAGCCCTATTACCCTCCCAACATACATTTTCCCATACGCTTATGAACACTTCACAGTAGGGCTATTCTGTTTAAAATTATTTATTCTGATCATCACATTGATTATTCCAGTATTAGCATACAAATGGATTTTGCATCACACCAATACAAAATGTGGTTGTACAAAAACACAAAATATGTAAATCCTTATCACATTCCGGGAGCTTGATTTACGGGGGTTTCTGTTTACAAACACTTGCTCGTGGTCACTTTGTAGCTTTATGAAATTTGAAGTGTGGCTGGTAAGCGTGTCATCTAGCGATATTATTGTCGGCGAAGCTCTCCCGAGCGCCGTCTTATCTCGGCTTGCGCAGCCACCGTGTGACAGGTGAGGAGCTAGCCGAGCTGAAAATGAGATTTTCTAAAGCTGCTTGGCCCGCCCGCCTGACTGGCTGACTGACTCATTCGCCGACTGATTCACTGACCGAGGCAGGTGTCTGGCCGATAGAAGGGCCAACGGGTCCGAGCGGCGTATCGCCCCTGGCCGGTTCATTAACAGCAAGTGTAACGCGTTTGTTTGCGAGCGGCGTGGGAGGCTAAGGAGGAGGCGGAAGGGTTTTAAAAGCGCGCGTGCATGCTGTCAAAGCGGGATTAGCGGGCGGGAATCATCGAGTACCGCCAAATAAAGAGTTGATTCCTAGTTGAGAATGATTAGGGGGCTTGGGGGGGGGGTGGGTATAAAAAAAAATGCTGAGTTCAACTAATTACTCTGTCAGAAGCGATCATAATTAGCGTTGCAATTGGCCATTTAGAGGAGAATATTTTATTAAAAAGTGCATTTCTGATGATTTGAATTGTGAAGTTTGCCTTTTATTGCCAACTTTTGGGCTTTGGAACTTGTGCAGAAAGAAATATGTCGCCTTGATTTGAGTTTGTTTTTTCATGATTAATCCCATAAAGTCTGGCTAACGCTGAATTGTGCAAAATCCAAAGCAATATTTTCCGTGGGAGAATAATGGAAATAATGTTCCAGGCAACCAAAAATCCTGATATTTTATTTATTTATTTTTTTTACAAAAACAGAGTCGATGTACAGAAACAGGGACAATGTTTAAAAAAAAAAAAAAAAAAAAAAGTTTGAAAACCGAATCATACAAATGCTAGGGCCGATGAAAACTTAAACATAAAAGTGTAAAAATATTGAATTGGTCAAATGGTGTTTCTTTTTCTCAATGGCAAAGCTGTAGTGTGTATGCCAGGCCACTAGTTGGCAACATAACAGACTGTAAACGTTTTGCTTTTTCTTCTTAGTGAAGAGTGAAATAAAAGTAAAATCATCTTTATTTATATAGCGCTTAGAGTTCATAATTGTCGCAAAACCTACAAAAAATACATTTGCGCTTAATTTTTTTTAAAATTTATTATATGGGAACATGAGCACATTTTTTTCCTGTTCATAACTCCTCGTTTCTCAACACGGGCTAAAAATGTTCTATCCACCTCCTTCATTTTTAACATAGATGTTATTAAGTCGTATGACATGTAAGAATTTGTGTTCATATTCTGAACTGGCGCTCCGTCGTCTGTCTTCTCCCGCCTTTCCCCCCCCCCCCCCCCTGACAGATGATGAAACACGCGTGGGACAGCTACCGACGCTATGCCTGGGGTTCCAATGAGCTGCGGCCCGTCTCCAAGCAAGGCCATTCCAGCAATCTGTTTGGTAAGTGCACGCACCTAGACACACACACACACACACACCAAACACACACACACATTCACATAGTCAGGATTGATTTGGCGTCGCTGGCACAAGCAGCCTTGGCCTTTAGATTAGCTCCAATTGTCATTTGGAACCATCAATCTACGGCCACCGCTAAATGTCAGACTTATCATATATTCATATTTTCGGGGCATGTGGGGTTGGGGGGTGGGGGGGGGGGGGGCTGTCAACGCCTCTCTGGCTAACGAGGTGTGTGTGTGTGTGTGTGTGTGTGTGTGTGTGTGTGTGTGTGTGTGTGTGTGTGTGTGTGTCGGTTTGTCAGACGGTCAAACCGTCCATCTGTCAGTCTTTCGGTCGGTCTTTCTGTTTCATGTGCATTTATGGGCTAACAGAGGGGCACGCAAAGTTGTCCTCTACTTACTCAAATATTGTTTGACACTTTAAAGAACAATATTAATAGCAGGTGTAGAGTTTGTTCAAAGCGTTTGATTCCGGCGTCCTCCTCCTCGCCGCCGCCACCGCCGTCGTCGGAGGTCTGATTGCTCTTTTCATCGCACGTTTAAGCTCCTCTAACGGCTGCGTGCGGCATTTTTGTGGCTTGTCAGCAGGCTTCTATAAATACACTTTGAACACACTCAACGCGCCACAAATGAGGCACAACTGTCTCCGGAGATGCCATGTTGCACTTTATTGCCTGTCGAAAAGATGCGCGGTTTTAACATTGCTACAATTTTTTAAGTTAAAAAAAAAAGAATGGAGAGAAAAATGTCACGACTGCTTTGAAGTTGACATCACTTTCACAACAACAAAAAAAAAATGCAAAAAAAAAACAGACATAAATCTTTACAAATTCAATGTTTGTAGGTGGCCCAAAATGGTCAAGAACAAGCTGAAAGGGAAGCAAAAAAAAAAAACGGAAGCAGGCTTGAAGGTTAAATGTAATTGGTTGTCGTCGTTGGTAAACAAAGCGCAGCTGCATCGTCTACCAAACAACTCCCGGCTGTTTATTTTTGCCAAAACAAAACAAATCCAAGCTCTGTCGTAATATTTCCTGCGTCGTCCCGTCGTTTGTTGACGCCCAAAGGACGTACGGGAGAATGATGGGAATCCTTCCTCCTTCGCCCCCCCCTCCCCCTTTCTTCCTTTCTTTCTTTCTCCCACCACGGTGAACATGTCACAGCGGCTATACCCCCCCCCCCCCGGCTAGTTTGTTTGCAGCGGAGTCGCTCGCGTTGCAAAACAAACAGCAACCTCGTGTCGACTAATCTGATGCATTTCTCATCCGCCTTAATCGTGAGTGCTAAGAGGCTGCAAGGTCAAATTGTGAAATAAAGCAAACGTGGCGCATTTTTGCTGCGTTGATGGAAAATATACAATGCAAATTCCAGCCGTAGTGGGGAAAAATAATTAAAAAGCAGGAGATTATTCAAGGGGGGTGGGCGCCTTTTTTTAAAATAGAGATATTGCACAATTGCGGTAACAAGATTTATCCGCCTTTTGTAATCCATTTCAGCCCCCCCCCCCCCCCCCACACACAAAATAAAATTGTGTTTTTAATAAGGAAAATGGCATCCTATAATATTGTGCTACATACAGTAGTGACAAAGAATAATCTCCTCACTGACCCTTTTTTTCAAATCTGCTTGTTAAAATATCATTTATAACACTGCAGCATAAATGATCCCGTCCCATTAGACTTCACATGGACCTGATTGGCTGCTTCGGCAGATATTTTTTATTTCATGCGAAATCTGTGATCGGCTGTAATGTCATAATTTGCCGATCAATCAATGATGTCGTTGATTGGATCTGCCAAATAAAACATTACAGCAAACACAATCAATTTTATTTAAATGATTTTATTCCGTCTTGCCCTTGTTTGTGTGCGCCTTTATTGGGAGCGCTGTTCATGTCGTACACGATTTGGCCACTTGGGGGCAGTGTGGTTTCCGTGCGTTCTGATACACTGTTAAGTTGTAGCCACGTTGGCGAGTAGAAGGAAACAGTCACAATCAAGTTATTCCAATAAATGGCTGGATTTTGAAGTGTTTGGTTTAGGTGAACGGTATGGGAATTCTTATTTATTTATTTTATTTTTTTCTCACGCACACACGCACGCACGCACACACGCGCAAACACACATACAAAAAAAAAAAAAAGGAGAACAATGATGATGACATTTCAAATGATCAATACTGAGATCTCCCAAAAAAAAAAAAGAAAAAGTTATTCCAATAAAAGTTTTTTTTTTGTTGTTTTTTTTGCAGCCTTGGAAGGATGCCGGTAATGTTAAGATGCTCCTCTGTACGCATTCCATTTTGCACGAGTAGCCGTTCTTTTGAGTGATAAAAGTGCCGCGATGAGCGCGCTAATTAGCGCTAGCGAGTCAGACTGGAGGGGATCGTGACGATTCTGCACATCTATAAATTGAAGTAGAAATCATTGTCAATCGCATCATTTTGAATCTCTGAATCAAATGTCGAATCGCGAGACAGTCAAAGACTCCCACCCCTAGTAATTATTCGTTTTTCCTAATGCCATTTCAATGGGTGTCAATTATACTGTGATCGTTTTTTAATTGGCGATCAGCTCTAAAATCCTCATCGTACAGACTTTACACTGTAAAGCCTCGTTATTGCATGGCATTTCCTATTGTGTGTTCGCAGTACAAAAGGTACAGGATGAGCCATTGGTCTTTTTGGTTAGTGTTGGCCAATGTCGCCGTCAAAATGACGTCAACAGACAAGTCAAATATCATTTTTGGACGTCAACATTTAAGCTGGCAGGCTCTCATGTACCTCTGCTGCTTCCGGGCTCAAATCCTTCGTCATCGTTTTTGGAAATCTCATCCTCACAGACACACGTTGCTACCATCCAATGTTGGAGAAAACATGTTTTTTTTTTTTTGTTTTTTTTTCTCCCCTGTATATCCAGACAAGCCATTTAGCGGCGTATGTTATTTGACATTGAGTCTGGGGCTGCAGCCTCCGCTCGGCCGCGCCATTGCGCGCCTGAATGCAATATTCAATGCGAGTAATTGAGATCGATGGCGTCATTCCGCCACGGCCTTCCCTCAGTCTTCCACGCCAGCGGCGAGGAAGAAGAGGCTCGAACGAGATGATGGCAACGCACACACTTTTCCGCGTTTATGCCATCACGTACCTTGATTGTGTGCCCACATTAGCCTAATTAATCGACGCACAAATGAGGTCGCCAACTACGTCTCGCGGTGTTGCTCTTTCCAGTAATTGTCCGTGATTAAAAATACACACCCGCACACACTTGCGATGTGTTCTTGTTTTGTTGTTGAAGGGTTAGCTTTCACTTTCATCCTAAATGTTCATTTCAGTCTTACCATATGAAATATGCACACATCCTATTTTTGGTGTTTATTCCTACTTCGTTAGAAACCGCCTACGCCTCAAAAACTCAAGTTCAAGCAAGAATAGTTGTACTTTGTCACTATATTTATTCTTTTCAAGAAGTGTTTAACACTTGAAAAAGAGTGTTGAAGACATACTCGTAACATAAATGTAGAAAAACACAGCCGCCAAAATTTTTTACAAAATTAGTTTTCAGAGCAGGTTTGTTAGTTTTTATAAGCTTTTTTTTATTGTATTTTTTTTTTTTTAATGTTTTTTTTCAAAATCCTTCTATTTAAATTGAGTTCTTATTAGTTTTAGTATTGGTTGTAGGTGGGTCTGGACTGGCAAAATTTTTTTCGGTTTTGGCATTTTGACTTAGGTCCGACTCTTGCCTGACATGAAGTTCTGCCACTGATATTTATTGATGATGTTTCAGTTTGATTTCTACACTCTAAAAATGGTTGGGTCAAAAATAACCCAACTATGGGGTCAAAAATGTACTGGTCCTCTACTTGGGTCGATTTGACCCAACTTTGAGTCAAGAAATGGGTCATAAATATTGGCCAGATCCTTTACTTGGGTCAAAAAAAATTGGGCCATTTTGTATAAAACAACCCAGAAAGTTGGGTCAAATTGACCCATACAGTGGATCGGTACATTTTTTATCCATAATTGGGTTACTTTTGACCCAACTGTTTTTAGAGTGAAATATTCGAAATTCATTAACGGACATCTAAATTGTGGGCCCCGTCTCTTGGGGTAAAATGTGGGGAAATAATTCATTAAAAAGGCACTGCATCTGCCCCAAAAGAGGCCGGCCCATCGGGCATCTGGCCTGTATGCCAGATGACCAGTCCAGCCCTGGTTGTAAGTTTTTTTTATTTTATTTTTTTATATACTTCTTACCTGAAAGCAAAAAAAAAGCTAGGATGGGTCTCCCTTTCCATCTCTTGTTTGCCAAGTTGCCAATTTGTAAAGGGGATTTGTTCCCCACCACACACTACAAGCCACATAGTCAAATTGGATGGGTGATGGAAGGACGAACAGACAGATCTTCATTCATCCCTGCCGTTTCATTTCAGTGTCACCTCCACAAAAACT